>NC_083445.1:17332674-17567674 GCF_020745735.1 Hemiscyllium ocellatum | reverse complement strand
GGGTGGTAACTGATGGCCCTTTTGTATAGTACCAACTAGCCCAACAACAACAACACTTGAGCTGTCTTTGTGAAGCACCATAGACATAACAGGTCATCCCAGCCCCTCTTAGCAGGAACGTTATGGAGCCCAGTCTGTAGGTGAACCAGCTAGCGAGAGGAGGAAGCCCACAGTGACCAGAGTTTGGGGTCACGGGTGTAGGTGTGTGCTGTAAAGAGGGAAAGTGAGGTTTGGGAGAGATGTAGGCAAGGCAGTCCATTATTCTGCTCTCCTCAACACTTCAAAGCCAAGCCACCAAAGGAGAAAGGATCGATTCAGGGGAACTCAATGCCAGGGTTACAGGAAATTCAATTCAGAAAGGCTTTACAGTTCAGGTAGAGGCCACTTGGCCCATCGCAGCCAAGGCATTCTGTCCCATCTCACTGCCCAGCCTTTGGTCTGGGGCCGTACACACACTCACAAACTCACACACACTCACACTCACAAACTCACACTCTCACACACATGCACACACACACGCGCACCCACCCACACACACCCCCACATGCACTCACACACATGCACATGCACTCTCACTCACACCCCACACACACACATGCACATGCAACCCCACACACACACACCCACATGCATGCACTCACAAAAACACACACCCACACATGCATCCACACACAAACACTCACAAACACACACACACCCACACACACACAGACCCGCGCACACACACACACACACACACTCACACAAACATGCACACACTCACACACTGACACACACACCCATGCACACTCTCACTCACACCCATGCACACATTCGCATACACACACTCATTAACTCACCCACAAACTCACACTTTCACACACACACCTTCACATACACTCACATACACACACACACTCACATACATTAACTCACTCACACTCTCACACACATACACACAACACACACTAACTCACTCATACACACCCACACACACACACCCACACACACACATACCCAAACTAACTCACTCACACATACTCACACACTAACTCACTCACGCACACATACCTTCACACTCACTCACTCACACTCACACATCCACACGTCACTCTCATACATGCACACACACACACACTCTCATGTGCACTCACACACCTACACACATTCACTCACACTCATTCACACTCACTCACACTCACACACACTCACTCACACACACACTCACTCTCACACATGCACATTCACACACACACGTACACACACACAATCTCACACATACACATATGTACATGCTCACTCACAGTCTCACACATACCCACACACACTCACTCTCAAAGACATGCACCCACACGTGTACACACACTCACACACACATGCACACACCTACACACACACTCTCTCTAACAAACACACTCTCACACATGCACATACTTACATGCTCACTCACATTCTCACACATACACACATAGATACACACTCTCACACTCATACAGACACTCACTCACACTCTCATGCATACACTCAGACTCACACATACTCATTCACATTCTTAGACATGCACATACTTACACACACTCTCACACATACCCACACATACTCTTTCACACACACACTCTAAAACATACACTCATGCAGTCTAATAAACATGCACACAGACATGCTTACGGACACACTCACACACACACTCACACAAACCACACACACTCTCACATAAACACACAGACACACACCCACACAAACACACACTCACATAAACACACAGACACACACCCACACAAACACACACATTCTCTCACGTAAACACACAGACGTATACTCATACAAACATACACACACTCTCACATAAACACACACAGACACACACCCACACAAACTCACACTCACATAAACACACACAGACACACACCCATACAAACACACACACTCTCAACATACATTCACACAAACACACACACTCTCACATAAACACACATAGACGCAATCACACACACACTCACACAAACACACACACTCTCACATAAACACACACAGACGCACACCCACACAAACACACACCCACTTTCACATAAACATACACAGACACACACCCACACAAACACACACACACTCACATAAACACATACAGACACACACTCACACAAACACACACACACACTTACTTAAACACACATAGACACACACCCACACAAACACACACACACTCTCACATAGACACACACAGACGCACACCCACACAAACACACACACTCTCACATAAATATACACAGACGCACACCCACACAAACACACACAGCCACATAAACACACACAGACACACCCACACAAACACACACACTCTCTCAGAAACACACACAGACACACACCCACACAAAAACATACACACTCTCACATAAACACACACAGACGCATACACACATTCTTACATAAACACACACAGACACACACCCACCCAAACACATACACACTCTCACATAAACACACACAGATGCACACCCACACAGACACACACACACTCTGACATAAACACACACAGACGCACACCCACACAAACACATACACTCTTACGTAAACACACATAGACACATGCACACACATATTTGCACACACACATACACATAGACACACCCACATGAGCAGGCACATACATACGTACTCACACACACATAGACCCGTAGAAACGCCAAATATATACTCACACACGTACACATATTGTTTGGCTGGGAAGAAATGTCAAGCCATGGACACTGGGTGATGGGGAATGGAACCTGGTGTCTTCAGACACAGATACAGAGTTTAGCATGAGTTCATATTATGGGCTGACACTATGATGTTGTACAAGAGTGTATTGGACTGGTCTTGCCATGACATATCAGGGCTTCAGCAGCTGATGACCTGAGATACCGGTGATATTGGGCCATGTTTCATCAATACCACATTTCACAAATCTATCATTGTCTCCAATGAAATGACCAAGTTACAGAAGAGTTTAGAAAGGAGATTCCGTACATGTTCTGTTACCCCTGGAGAATGCACTATAAGCTGCCACTTTTGAGCTGATCTATGCTGTGCACTGCAAGCCCTGAATCATCACATTGTGAGGCTGTGCTCTTGATAAAAATATTCAACAGGCTCGGTACCACAGTGTTGTGTTTTTAATTTAGAGGATTGTGAAACTGGGACTGAGGGAATACATCATCATCTGGTTACACTTCCATTCATTATTTCTACCCTTTTCAGCTATTCTCAGATAAGTCCAGCTTTTACTGGTGTAGGGTTATACTGGTGTATACTTAGCTGAGCAGATAGACGTTCATGTACTCACACAACTACTCACGCACTGACCGAACTGAATGGACAGGAGTAGATACACAAGGAGCATCTGCATACATGCACACGCTCGTGTGCACACACCTGCAGGCACATACACGCATGCACATACTAATCCACATACATACACTCTTTTGTGTGCCCACACACTTACAAACACACAGATACATCTGTGCACGTGCACACCCTTGTGCACAGACTTGCGTGCACACACATGCACATTTGCACCCACGCTCGCACACATGCACATTTCCTCACACACACACACACACACACACACACTCACACACGCACACGTTCCCACATGCTCACAGCCAGATCCACAAGACTGTCAGACATTTATCCCAAATCGGCAGCCCATGAAGGGACCACTGGGGTTCTGCTGGCTGGATGATTTGTTTTAGATGCAGAGTGACACCGACAGTGTGGGTTTGATTCCTGCGCTGCCTGAGGTTATGGTAACACTCCCAACTTCTCAACCTCTGGCCTTGCTTGAGGCGTGGTGCCCCCCAGGTTAAACCCGCCACCAGCTTATCTCTCTGAGAGAACACCTTATGTTCTGGTCGGATGTAATTATTAGACCCATACACACACATGCACACACATGTGCACACATACAATGGCACATCTACAGACCTTTCGCATACCCGTGGCCAGACATACAGTATTCACTGATAAACCTGCGTGCCCAGCACACTGCAGGCTGGCCTTCCTGTTGCAGCACTGTCGGAGTGCTGCTGTATTGGAGGCACTGTGTAAAGTCACAGGGAGGCCCTCTGTATTCCATCCAGGGGCAGACCAGGTCCTTATCCTTCAGTCAAACAATACCAATCTACCCAGGACCTGGGCCAAGGTTTAACGCTCACTAAACATCGTGAGAGCAGAGGGTGCGTCCTTTAACCCACTGTCATTTGTGGGATCTTGCTTTGCCCCAGTTAGCTGCCGTGTTGGGACTGGGTGTCACCTGTGGACAGCTCCAGCCCCACCCTGAGGCCAAATGTGGAAGGGCTAGTGTTCTGCGTTCTCTGAGGGGAAAAGGCGAGACTATTTTCCGACGTTGACATAATGTTGTGGCACCCCTCACCCAAAGCTGGATCAAGAGTGGCTCAGACTTCTCAAGTGGAAACTATTTGACGATGTTTTGTCCCTTACACTTGTGGCATTCCAAGTTGTTGAGTTTACAATGGCGGTCCTGCGGTGGTGCCAGTGGCTATATAAATGCAAGACCTTTCATCTGCGCATCGTTAGTCACTGCAGTTCTCCATTTTTGTCCCACAATCCCACCTCGATTACATCGGCAGCAGAAACTAATGGTGGACTTGAACCAACGTTGGCGTGGGTGGTGCCCGCTGGACTGGGCATGGTGCCAATGGAAATGAGCTGAAGCCGAAGATTTTGAATGATGAGTCTGTCACTGTCTCCTTTGACAGCGGGCTCCACCATGAGATAGAACGTAGAACTATACAGCATAGGAACAGGCCCTTCGGCCCACAATGTTGTGCTGAGCACAACGCCAAATTAAACTAATCCCTTCTGCCTGTCCTTGGTCCATATCCCTCCATTCCTTGTCTATTCATGTGCTTATCGAAAACCCCTTAAATACCCCTCTCATATCTGTCACCACCACCAGCCTCCTACCACTCTCTATGTTAAAAAGCTGCCCCTCACATCTCCTTTGAACTTGCCCCCTCTCACCTTTAACACATGCTCCTTATATTAGACATTTCAACTCTGGGAGAAAGATTCTGACTGTCAACCCTGTCTATGCCTCTCATAATTTTATAGACCTCTATCAGGTTTCCCATCAGCCTCTGCTGCTCCAGAGAAAACAACCCAAGCTTTTTCGAGCCTCTCCTGATCGCTCATACCCTCCAATCCAGGCAGCATCCTGCTAAACCTCTCCTGCACCCTCTCCAAAGCCTCCACTTCCTTCCTGTGATGCGGTGAGCAGAATTGAACACAATACTCTAAGTGTGGCCCAACCGAAGTCTTACAAAGCTACAACATGGCATCCGGCACTCAATGCCCCCCACCAATAAAGGCAAGCCTGCCATACACCTCCTTTACCACACCACATTGTCCCCCTGTGTGGGAAAGTTACCCTGGCTTAGAAAGAAATGGCCGTTTGTAGTTTGTGGTTTAGTGGTATTTTCGTTGGACTGTTAATCCATTGACCTGCACGATATTTTGGGAACCCGGGTTCAAATCCCATCATAGTAGTTGATGGAATTTTAATTCAGTAATAAGTGCCTAATAATAACCATTAATCTATTACTAATTGTTGGAAAAACCCATCCTTCAGGGAAGGAAACTGTCATCCTTACCTGGTCTGGCCTACATAGGATTCCAGACCCACAGCAACATGGCTGACTCTTAACTGCCCTCAGGGATGGGCAATAACTGCTGGCCTAGCCAGTGATGCCCTCATCCCGTGAATGAATACAAATATGATAGTGAGGAAGACCAGTTCGCGTGTGGTCATTGCTGAGGGGCACCCGGATCTGGTCAATGTCTACCTGTTCATTCCATACGGCAACAGTGAGAAGTAGAGGAGGCCATTCTGCCTGTCGAGTCTGCTCCACCATTCAACATGATCATCACTTTGATGCCTTTTCCCCTCAATATTCCAATGGGATGGCTCAGTGGTTAGCACTGCTGCCTCACAGCGCCAGGGACCCGGGTTTTATCCCTGCCTTGGGTGACTGTCTGTGTGGGAGTTTGCACATTCTCCCCGTGTCTGCGTGGGTTTCCTCTGGGTGCTCCGGTTTCCTCCTACAGTCCAAAGATGTGCAGGGCAGGTGGATTGGCCAAACTTGTCCATAGTGTTCAGGGATGTATAGTTTAGCTGTTTTAGTCAGGGGTAAATGTAGGGTGGGGGGAGAGTGAGTCTGGGTAGGTTACACTTTGAAGGGTTGGTGTGGGTATGTTGGGCTGAAGGGCATGTTTCCACACTGTAGTGATTCTGTCGGGATTCTATGCTAACCCTTTACATCATTGGTAACCTGAAACCTCTGCTTTAATCATACTGAGCTTCACAACACTCTGAGAAAAAAATACCTTTTCCTCATCTTGGTCCCAAATAATATTCCCCTTTTTTTTAAATTGATCCCCCTCCTCCTGATTTTAGACATTCCTATCTCTAACCTGCATCTACCTGCCTATTCCTTTAAGTATGTTGTATATTTCAATGAGATCACCCCTCATTCTTATTCCAGAGAATAAAGGCCCAATTTCCCTTCAAAGGACAGTCCTGTTGTCATGGGAACAGGTCCAATGAACCTCCGTCTGTGGCAACAATATCTCTCCTGACGCTGGGGACTAAAACAGCACGTGCGGATGAACCGTGCCTCTATATAAACGAAACAATGCTTGGCCACTCCAGTACATGGCCACACCGTGGGCGGCACAGTGGCACAGTGGTTAGCACTGCAGCCTCACAGCGCCTGAGACCCGGGTTCAGTTCCCGACTCAGGTGACCGACTGTGTGGAGTTTGCACGTTCTCCCCGTGTCTGCGTGGGTTTCCTCCGGGTGCTCCGGTTTCCTCCCACAGTCCAAAGATGTGCGGGTCAGGTGAATTGGCCATGCTAAATTGTCCGTTGTGTTAGGTAAGGGGTAAATGTAAGGGTATGGGTGGGTAGCGCTTCGGTGTGGACTTGTTGGGCCGAAGGGCCTGTTTCCACACTGTAAGTAATCTAATCTACATAAACCCTCCTTCCTGATAGTTCGCTGACCCTGTGTGTTAACCTTCCGTGACCTAGGAATGAGGATGCCCAGATGGTGGGACTGGGAGCAATTTGAGTTTACTGCTCTTGAATTTCCTTCTCAACTCCCCAGCGTCTGCTTTCAGGAGCTCAGCCTCCTTCCAACCAACGCCATTGGCAGCAACGCGAGCCATCTTCTCGAGCTGTTCCACACATTCTCCCTCCCCTCCACCCGAGGCATGCCCATGTCATGACATCCTTGATCCTGGCATCAGGGAAGGAACCATCCTGAAGTCACATCCCTGACCACAGTAACACCTGTCTAACCCCTTGACTATGGAATTCCCTCTCATTTTCCCTCTCACCATCACTCCTCCTTCTATCTTCCTGTCTAGCTATCCACAGTGGGTCTGACTGCTCTCCTCGAGTACAGGGGTTGGGAGGTCATGTTGCGGCTGTACAGGACATTGGTTAGGCCACTGTTGGAATATTGCATAAAATTCTGGTCTCCTTCCTATTGGATGGATGTTGTGAAACTTGAAAGGGTTCAGAAAAGATTTACAAGGATATTGCCAGGGTTGGAGGATCTGAGCTACAGGGAGAGGCTGAACAGGCTGGGGCTGTTTTCCCTGGAGCGTCGGAGGCTGAGGGGTGACCTTATAGAGGTTTACAAAAATTATGAGGGGCATGGATAGGATAAATAGACAAAGTCTTCTCCCTGGGATGGGGGAGTCCAGAACTCGAGGGCATAGGTTTAGGGTGAGAGGGGAAAGATATAAAAGAGATCTAAGGGACAATATTTTTACACAGAAGGTGGTGCGTGTATGGAATGAGCTGCCAGAGGAAGTTGTGGAGGCTGGTACAATTACAGCATTTAAAAGGTATCTGGATGGGGATATGAATAAGAAGGGTTTGGAGGGATATGGGCCGAGTGCTGGCAGGTGGGACTAGATTGGGTTGGGATATCTGGTCAGCATGGACAGGTTGGACTGAAAGGTCTGTTTCCGTGCTGTACTCTGACTCCCTAACATTCTCCCCGTGTCTGTGTGGGTTTCCTCCAGGTGCTCCAGTTTCTTCCCACAGTCCAAGGATGTGCAGGTTCGGTGAATTGGCCGTGCTAAATTGCCCGTCGTGTTCAGGGATGTGTAGGTTAGGTGCATTAGTCAGGGGTAAATGTAGAGCAATAGGGCAGGGGAATGGTTGGGATACTCTTCCGGAGGTCAGTTTGGACTTGTTGGGCCGAAGAGCCTGTTTCCACACTGTAGGGATTCTATGATTCACCCACAGGGCATGGGCATGACTGAGTGGTTGGCATTTATTGTCCCTCCCTAGTTACCCTTGAGTGGCTTGCTGGGCCATTTCAGTGAGCAGGTGAAAGTCAACCATGTTGCTATGGACCTGGAATCACATGGAGGTCAGACCAGGCGTGGTTAGAAGATTTCCCTCCCTCAAGGACATTAGTGAACCAGCTGAGTTTTTTTCCTCAGTTGGCAACGGTCGTCAGGTGGATTTTTAATTCTCGGGTGTGTGCATTGATTCAATTGAAATTCTCCCATCTGCCGTGGTGGGGTTCGAACCCAGGTCCCCAGGACGTGAGCTGAGATTCCAGATTAGTGCCAGGCTATCGCCTCTCTAAAATGGTTGGCCAAATAGTAAGGAGGGTTGACTCAGGGCACTCCCAGACTAACCTGCCTGGTTGGCTCAGACTGCCTGACATTCACCAGCCCCCTCTTTGCCTCAGCCTCCCAATTCAGTGTTCATCAGGCCATTCTCTTCCTCATGGATGCACAGTACTGACACTAATTGCCTCTCAAGTTCCCAAACACAGAGCTCAAGGTCGTGTAACTAGTCACTCACGGCTAACGCATTTTATCTCAGTCGGTCTACAAGTCCCACGCTACAAGATGTAAACTCCACTTTGCTAAGCTGACCTGCCATAGCGTAAGATCTATTTATTACCATTAGAATAGAAATAATACCTTCCCAGTCAGCCTCTTCCCAGCCCCCAGTGCACACAGCTGACCACTCACTGGAGGTCTGTTGCCTTTCCTGTAGTTTTTCATCACCTACTCTCCCAGAGGCTGATGGGAGGACAGATCGGAGCACCTCCCTTTGATTGGACCTATTGTAGTCACATGTAGCACAGTGAAAAGTTTTGTCTTGCAAGCAGTACAGGCGGATCATCGCAAACAAGGACATATAGATCTGCTTAGACAGAGTGAGGTTACAGCTGAAGACGAGGTGTACAAAACACGATCAACATTATCTGGAGTTTGAGAGTCCGTTCGGCAGACGAACAACGGCAGGGAAGAAACTGTTCGTGAACCTCCTGGTACATGTATTCAAGCGTTTGTATCTTCTGCCTGACGGATGGTGTTGTAGGACAGCATTCCTGGGTTGGGAAGGGTCTTTGATGGTGTTGGCAGCTTTTCCACAGCAGTGGAGATGGAGTTCCTGCCCCCTCCTTACCAGACTCTCGTACTCACCAAACTCTCAGGATCACGCTCAGCAGCAGACGCACCATTTAAGGACCTGTTCAGTGTCTGCTCAAGTCCAGGCAGTGCCTGGGTCACGAATTATTCCCGTTCTGGAATCCGTCCTCGAGTCGCTTTGTTGGCAAGTCAGAAGGTGATGCAGAACATTATAAAGGAGCTGTTTGCAAATCCTGAAAATGTTCACACATGGGATCGAGAAAATTATCCCCCTTTATGAGATCACATTCATCAGCAGGAGCGTTTGTAAGTTGGACATACCTACAGCAGTTCCCACTCCAAATCTCTGATCAAGAGTGTGAATCTTCCAAACTGATATATCATGTTGTGCAGCACATGTTTAGATCACTTTGGTCACAGAGAAATCAAGCTGTATAGCTGGAACGGACCTTTCAGCCCAACCCGTCTGTGCTGACCAGATATCCTAAATTAATCCAGTCCCATTTGCCAGTATTTATGCCATGTCCCTCCAAACCCTTCCTATTCACATACCCATCCAGATGCCTGTTAAATTGTACCAGCCTCCACCACTTCCTCTGGCAGCTCATTCCATACACGTACCACCCTCTGCGTGAAAAAAAATCTTCTTTAGATCAGTTTTAAATCTTTCCCTTCTGACCTTAAACCTTCCCCATCCTAGGAAAATGATCTTGGCTATTTACCGTATCCATGCCACTCATGATTTTATAAACATCCGTGTGGTGACCCTTCAGTCTCTGACGCTCCAGGGAAAACAGCCCCAGCCTGTTCAGCCTCTCCCTATAGCTCAAATCCTCCAGCCCTCGCAACATCCTTGTAAAACTTTTCTGAATCCTTTCAAGTTTCACAACATCTTTCCGATAGGAAGGAGACCAGAATTGCACGCAATATTCCAACAGTGGCCTAACCAATGTCCTATACAGATGCAACATGACCTCCCAACTCCTGTACTCAATGCTCTGACCAATAAAGGAAAGCATACCAAATGCCTTCTTCACTATCCTATCTTCCTGCGACTCCACTTTCAAGGAGCTATGAACCTGTACTCCAAGGTCTCTTTGTTCAGCAACACTCCCTAGGACCTTACCATTAAGTGTATAAGTCCTGCCCTGATTTGCTTTTCCAAAATGCAGCACCTCACATTTATCTGAATTAAACTCCATCTGCCACTCCTCGACCTGTTGTACTCTGACATAACCTTCTTAATTCATCTCTCGCCATTTAAAGATCCCTTGGATTGAATGGGCAAATGAGCCGGAGCTCCGGAATGATACGGGTTGTTGTGGGGGGTTTAGGAAAACCTTCGATTTGCTCTGTGCTTGAATTTGGGGGTCTCATTCCGGAAGGAACCACACGCCTTCAAATCAATGCCATCGGGGATAAACTCAGATTGTACAAACAAAGACGGCGGCTTCCCCCCTCCGGCTGTGCCACGGGCTTTCCCTCTACATCATTCCTTCATGGGAGATAGGCTTTGTTGACAAAGCCAGAATGTGCCACCCATCCCTAATTGCCCTGGAACTGGATGGCTCGCTAGGCCATTTCAGAGGGTAGTTATAAGAGGTAACCATATGGGTCTGGAGTCACATGGAGGCCAGACCAGGTAAAGATGGCAGATTCCCTTCCCAAAGGACACTGGTGAACCAGAGGGGTTATTTTAGTTTAATCGTTGTCATGGCCACCATTATTGAGAGACTAGCCTCCAGGTTTATGCAGTGAATTTGGATCTTACTAACAGCAGTGGAAGGATTTGAACCCAGCCCATTATACTGTTAACTTGGGCGTTGGGCCTGGGGCTGCAGAAGTATTGCCACAGATCAAGATTACCCCAGGGGCTTGATCTTCCAAAGTACAATCCTGCCCTCGTTTCCCTGACAACGGTGTCACTGACCATCTCTATTACCGGCTCCTGGTCTCAAACATCTAAGGGAATTTGCTTCCAACACTCTCCAGTCTCAAAGTGGAATCCCTTTTGGGTTTGGTTTTGACAAGTTTATTTTTGTCTTTGCTGTTCCAACTCATGGGCTTCTGAAATGACAAACGTAAAGAAACCAAAGATGTGCATTGTGTCAGCTGCGTTTCACATCTTTCAGAACCACCTCCAAAAGTCTTGCTGTGATTCATTGAGTAAAAGCATTCCTTGTTGTGATTCATCACAGAAATTCTATGTTCCTCCAATTCTAGCCTCACTTTTGTTTGCCACTCCTTTACGACACGGCGGCTCAGTGGTTAGCACTGCTGCCTCACAGCGCCAGGGTCCCAGGTTCGATTCCAGCCACAGGCAACTGTCTGTGTGGAGTTTGCACATTCTCCCCGTGTCTGTGTGGATTTGCTCCAGTTTCCTCCCACAGTCCAAAGATGTGCAGGTTAGGGTGAATTGGCCATGCTAAATTGCCCGTAGTGTTAGGTGCATTGGTTAGGGGGAATGGGTCTGGGTGGATTGCTCTTCAGAGGGTCAGTGCGGGCTTGTTGGGCTGAAGGGCCTGTTTCCACACTGTAGGGAATCTAATCCAATCCAGAAAAGACACTCCCCGAGAGCCATTGTGGTGGGCAAGCTCTGGAGCATGAGCCCATGTGTCAAGTGTCACTTGATCAAATGTGACGCCCTTTAAAGGATTTGTACCATTTCATGAGCAGCGTCCGAAGGTGTTGTCGGGACATGGGTAACCCTGTCAGCATTGGCATTGGAGTCAGCCTCCAGCAGGAAGGTGGACAATAAGGCTTGTCATTTTTATGACACTTTTTGAGATCACTTTAGCTAACTTTACTGAGCGTAGCTGCTGACTGGATTTCTGATCTCGTTCCCATTGCTACAAAAGGTCTGCGCACTGTTTACAGGAAACATTGGTCGTTACTGCTGTTGGTATGTGCTGCTACTGCGGCACAGCGAGATCCCGAGACATTCCAGCTGCTTGCTTCCTTTTAAATTCCGAAACAACGTTGGTGAAATCATAAAGGATGACCCGGTGGGACTGTTCATGGCACTAACCGAGAGTAGTCTGCACATGCCCCTGACAGCGCTGCCAGGGCCACAGGACAAGATGTTACTCTGCTGCTCGAAGCGCTGAGAACTCTCGCTCATGTTATTACTCAAAACCACAAAGACAGGAGCTGAAAATAGCACACGTGTCGTTTGGCATCCGAAGTCAGCATTAGAGCAAAAGGCAGAGCTGTTGCAGAATGGGCTGTGTCATTTCTGTAGAGGTATTTGCTTTGAGATGTACATCTGCTTCAGTGGAAAACACAGTGTTACCAGCTCCGGGCCTGGGGAGGGGGGGCACTGTTTCCTGTTCTTGTCCCATCCCTCCCCTGGTCACTACATTTAAACAGGTTGGCTATGCGGCTCATTATATAGCTCCCACACCATGCCAGGTTCAGTATCAAGCATGAGTCAGCTAGGTTCCTATTGGAAATAGAGAATACCAGGTCTGTTTCCAAAACTTAACTTGCAAAGATGAACAGTTTGGATTATACAAATATATATCCTTCTAACAAACTAACAAACACACACACACACTCACACTGACACTAACACACACACAAACATACACAAACATACACACACACACACACACACACACAGACACATACACACACAAGTGCACATACATACGCGCACACACATACATACATACATGCACACACACATAAGGACACACACACACACTCACACACACATACATGCATACACACATATGCACAAAAATGCACACACATATACATGCACACCTGCACACACATACACATGTACACCCGCACACACATACACCCGCGCACACAATACCTACATTCACACACATTTACACATACACATGCACACCAACATACACATTCACACACACTCATATACACACACATATACATACACATATACACACACATACACACACACACATACACTCATACGCACCCATACACAGTCATACACATATCTACACACACATACACATGCAACATGCTCACACACACACACGTACATTTGCACACGCACATACTCACACATGCACATGTGCATGCATACACGCACGCACACAAACACACAAACACACAGTCACTCACACACACACACACACTGTCACACACACACTGTCACTCACACTCACTCACACACACAATGTCACTCACACCCACTCACTCACAGACACACTGTCATTCACACACACACTCACACACACTGTCACTCACACATACCCACCCATAGGGGAGAAGGGAGGGGTCATGTGGTCCGCTTTGTCTATACTGACTGCAAGACACCCAGATGCCCTTACTAACCCCATCTTCCTACATATGGCCCATAGCCCTGTTACACACAGCACTTACAGTACAGATCCAATACTCTTTGAAGATGTTGAAGCTCTCTGCATCCACAAACAGATCAGGCAATGAATTCCAGGCACCCACCACCCTCTGTGTAAAACCATTTTCCCTCCCGTTCCCTTTAATCCTAATGCAACTCAACGTGAATCCATCCCGCTGGGTGTTTGAACTCTCTGCTGAGGGAAGCAGGTTCCTCCTGTCTTCTCTACCTCCACCCTTCACAGTTTGTTACACCTCAATCCTGTAACCCCTCTGCCTTCTCTGTCCACTTCATAAAGTATTGTAATCTTCATCAGATATACAGTATTGACAGCTCAGGTAAATGGGACTTGTATACAGTTAGTGAGCACCAGAGAACCCCAATAATAGAAGGAAGAGAATTTGGACTAATCATAGACTTTACTTCCCTCTTACTACCTTGGAGCGAGGGAGAGGGAAACAGGATTAATTCCATGGTGTATGGGTTAAGGTTGCTGAAGACTGAGGGAGCAGACTACTTAGTGGTAAAAGTCTTTATAAAAGCAGAAAATTCTGGAGAAACTCAGCAAGTCCTGGCAGTGTCTGTGAAACGATTTGTAAAACAGACCTCCAAGACATCACTTGGCTGGTGGTGAGATCCTCTATATATGCCCAGTCAGTCTGCACCACAGCACGCTGCCCTCGAAGTGGCTGTGTTGGGGGGGGAAGGCAGTACAGACCGTCTCATATCTCCTGCGGAATGTGCCTTTGGAAAGGAAGTCTGGAGAGAGATATAATGGCTTTTAATCGAGGTTCATCCTGAGCAGCTCCGTGACACTGGACTCTGTTCCCCGGGCTGCACATTGACTGCGCCTGGAGGACCATCGACTCAGTGAGTGACACTCTTTGGTCTGCCTGAGACATGTGGGTCTCCCGGAGCGAGGGGTTGCCCCTGACCGGGTGTTGCAGACTGGCACATTCAGAGAGCCAGGACGGAACACACTCAAGTTTGGGGCAGCTGCTGCCAAGGTGCAGTGGGGAAAGACCACCGTCTGAGGTCTTCCAGCTGAAGGTAAACAAGGGCCTGTTCAGTTATTGGACCTTCCTAGTGCCACAGATACAAGTTAAAAAGTCTGGTTCAAGTAATACTTTTGGTTTGTTGGATAGAGTCAAACTCCAATGTTTGTTTATTTCCTCGATATGCTAATACTCAGAGCTGAACTGTGTTTATGAATGTGTATATAGCTTTTAATGAATAAAGTATATTTTGAATTTTAAAAACATTCTGGGTGGATCAGCAGGTCCAGTTGACGTCCACCATAGTTGGTACCAATGCCTCCGCCCTGTTTCATTGTAATTACATTCCTTACCTATGGTGGCTCAATTGAGCCTTAATTTTGTTCCTCCCAATTTTCACTTTATCCCAGAAAGTTAATTCAATGTCTACTTTCAGAATTTACTGTCAGCTTTAAATAGAAATGATCATCCCCTGGAGACCCTGGAGTAATTTCCCATGGCCAATCCACCCTAACCTGCACACCTGTGGACTGTGGGAAGAAACCGGACCACCCAGAGGAAACCCACACAGACACGGGGAGAATAAAACTGAAAATTATTGCCAAAAAGAAATGAGAATGCAAAAGTAAAAATTGAAAAGAAGGAACCAGGAGAGCAGATGGAGCTGGGCACCCCCTGGAGTAGGGGAGTGTGAACGCTGAGCTGTTGTTCTGCTGTCAGGCAGAGGAAGATCCCAGCAAAGATTTGCTTCTGATGGTATCGAGTGATGATTGACCTCGATCTAGTGAAAGTGACAGCAACAGAGCAGTTGTGTGATGGACTCCCGCAGTAAATGCAGCCCATGAAGTAGCCGCTATGCTGTGACAGCTGGGTATGGAGGGAAAGGTGAGGCTTTTACACTCCCAATTGTCTCAGAGCATCGTTGGCGGATCCGTCCCACAAAGCAATTCATTTTAATACATGACAGAAAAGAATCCATCCGCACAGCAGGATCAGGGACAAATGACTCGATGTGTGATTGCACAGAGCTGCAATATGTCCTGAGTGATTTCACTCACACTTGAGTTGGGATCAGCCTCCGATGGACTGCAGTGGCGCAAGACCATGCCTCCTCTCTTCAGCAGCCTCTTTCAGCGTCTTCAGCAGGATGAGGGGAGGCCTGGTCTCCAGAGCATGTATGGCAGGGGAGAACGGTCCCGGCAGTTTCACAGGGGAGAATGGGCCCAGTGTGGAGGGGAGAATGGGCCCAGTGCGGAGGGGAGAGTGGGCCCAGTGAGGAGGGGAGAGTGGGCCCAGTGAGGAGGGGAGAGTGGGCCTAGTGCGGAGGGGAGAGTGGGCCCAGTGCGGAGGGGAGAGTGGGCCCAGTGCGGAGGGGAGAGTGGACCCAGTGTGGTGGGGAGAGTGGGCCCAGTGCGGAGGGGAGAGTGGACCCAGTGAGGTGGGGAGAGTGGGCCCAGTGCGGAGGGGAGAGTGGGCCCAGTGCGGAGGGGAGAGTGGGCCCAGTGCGGAGGGGAGAGTGGGCCCAGTGAGGAGGGGAGAGTGGGCCCAGTGCGGAGGGGAGAGTGGGCCCAGTGCGGAGGGGAGAGTGGGCCCAGTGCGGAGGGGTGTGGGCCCAGTGTGGTGGGGAGAGTGGGCCCAGTGCGGAGGGGAGAGTGGACCCAGTGTGGTGGGGAGAGTGGGCCCAGTGCGGAGGGGAGAGTGGGCCCAGTGCGGAGGGGAGAGTGGGCCCAGTGCGGAGGGGAGAATGGGCCCAGTGCAGAGGGGTGTGGGCACACCTATTCAACATGGCAGCACACGCATGCTTCGCCTCATCCATTCCCGGCCAGCCACATTCCTTTGGGTGTGTCGCTCTCTCTCTATCTCTATCTCACTCCCTCTCTCTTTCTCCTTCTCTCTCTCCTTTTCATGTTGTTTCATTCTCTTCTTTGCTTCATCCTCTTGACATCACAGGGCGGTGGAACAGTGCCAGTGATGACCAGAGCAGGAACCCCTGGTGATGAAGGCCCGATGGGTCGATTCCTGGAGTTGGCAGCAGGGCATTGGCTAGAGTAGGCCTGGAGTGGGTACCTGGCAGAGACTGTGCAGAAATCCTGAAGCTGTATCTGGGACCCTGGCCACTGAAGGTGAACTTTATTTACGTATTTTCTTTTCATATTTTTGTGCCTCAAAATGAGGCCAGATTGTGGCAATGGAACATTTTCCCTGTATCCCACTGGATATATGTGACAATAAATAAATCATTCTTTCTGCTCTCCAGTGTCACCAGCACCCCCACCTCTTTCTTCTGCTCAATATTCTAGCCTTTACCCACAGCTTCCAGGCATTATCATTCAGGATCAATAGGTTACAACGTTGATTTACATCACCATATGCTCAAGTTAAGGCATGTTTTATACTTTGGGTCATTTTTAAACAGGACTATTTCCCCTCCACGTGAAAAAGAGAGAGAGAAAGAAAGAAAGAGAGAGAGAGTGAGACAGAGATAAAGAGAGAGAGAGACAAAGGAATGTGGCTGGCTGGAAATGGATGGGGCGAAGCATGCGTGTGCTGCCATGTTGAATAGGTGGGCCCATACTCCCCTCCGCACTGGGCCCACACTCCCCTCCGCACTGGGCCCATACTCCCCTCCGCACTGGGCCCACTCTCCTCCTCTGCACTGGGCCCATACTCCCCTCCGCACTGGGCCCACACTCCCCTCCGCACTGGGCCCATACTCCCCTCCGCACTGGGCCCACTCTCCTCCTCTGCACTGGGCCCATACTCCCCTTCGCACTGGGCCCACTCTCCTCCTCTGCACTGGGCCCATACTCCCCTTCGCACTGGGCCCACTCTCCTCCTCTGCACTGGGCCCATACTCCCCTCCGCACTGAGCCCACTCCCCTCCTCTGCACTGGGCCCACTCCCCTCCTTTGCACTGGGCCCATACTCCCCTTCGCACTGGGCCCACTCTCCTCCTCTGCACTGGGCCCATACTCCCCTTCGCACTGGGCCCACTCTCCTCCTCTGCACTATTTGCAGCATCAAACTCGCAAGTTGCTAAAACACCCTAAAATTTACGGAACTGAATCCCCTACAGCGTGGAAACAGACCATTCGCCTCAGTGAGTCCACACCAACCCTTCAATGAGGTTCCCACCCAACCCCATAACCTTGTACTTTCCATGGCTAACCCACACATCCCTGAGCACTATGGGTAATTTAGCGTGGCCAATCCACCCTAACCTGCACATCTTTGGACTGTGGGAAGAAACCAGGGCACCCGGAGGAAACCCACTCAGACACGGGGAGAATGTGCAAACTTTACCTGGTTCATTGTCTGAGGCGAGAATCGACCCTGGATCCCTGGGCTAACCATTGAGCCACCGTGCCAGCAAGGGAGAGGTTAGCGGCAAAGCCCAGAAATGGAAGAGGTGCTGAGTTCAAGTACAGGAAGAGTCCGCGAGGATTCAGGCAGAGAATGAGACATACTGTAAGAATGGGGTAAGTGTCTGAGGTGAGGGATGTGAGGTTGGTGAGGGCAGTGGTAAGAATTGGAGGTTAAACAGAGTAATATCTGTTGTTTTTTAATGAGACTTGGTTAATGTGGTAATCAACCTGGAATGACTTATGTTTGCGGTTTGCAGTGTGGTACTCATCGCTGAAGCAGAAACACATGTTATTGCTTGTGTGCTGGGTGTAGTTTTTCTCCACCCCCCAGCCCCCCCCCCTCCCCCCCGCTCTGTTGAAGGTAATAGCTTCATGACTGGTGCCAAACTGTGGTTCCTCAGTGAGACCTTCCAAGGGTTATTCCTGAGCAAAGCCAACTCTCTCCGGGAGCTGACCTTCCTCACCCGAGGAGCACATGGACAGCAGCAGAGTCAGGAAGGGGTAAGAAACATTTCTGCCCAATGCTTAGAAGGCAACCCACAGTCATGAGTATCGGAGTTGGGGCGTCAAGATGCGGCTGTACAGGACATTGATGAGGCCACATTTAGAATACTGCATTCAGTTCTGATCTCCCCTTTATAGCAAGGATTTTCAGAGACTTGAGAGGGTGCAGAAAAGATTGACAAGGATGTTGCCAGGACTTGAGCTGTAGAATAGACATAGAATCCATGCAGTATGGAAACACACTCTTTGGCCCAACCTCCACACTGACCCTCTGAAGAGTATCCCACCAGACCCATTCCTCTACCCTAGTTCCTACATTTTACCCTTGACTCACGCACCTAACCTCCACATCCTTGAACACTATGGGCAATTTAACAGGGTCAATTCACCCTAACCTGTACATCTTCGGATCATTGGAGGAAACTGGAGCCCCCAGACGAATAGACACAAAGACAATGTGCAAACTCCACACAAACAGTCGCCTGAGGCTGGAATCGAACCTGGGTCCCTGGTGCTGTGAGGCAGCAGTACTAACCACTGAGCAGAGGGAGAGGCTGAATAGGCTGGGGCTATTTTCCCTGGAGCGTCAGAGGCTGAGGGGTGACCTTATAGAGGTTTATAAAATCATGAGGGGCATGGATAGGGTGAATAGCCAAAGGTTTCTTTTCCCCCAGGGTAGGGAATCCAAAACTAGAGGGCATAGGTTTGAAATGAGAGAGGAAAGATTTAAAAGGGACCTTTTTTCACTCAGAGGGTGGTACGTGTATGGAATGAGCTGCCAGAGGAAGTGATGGAGGCTGGTACAATTACAGCATATAAAAGGCATCTGGATGGGGATATGAATAGGAAGGGTTGAGAGGGATACAGGCCAAGTGCTGACAAATGGGACGAGGCTAGGTTAGGATATCTGGTCGGCATTGAGGAGTTGCATCAAAGGGACTGTTCCCTTTCTGTATGGCTCCAGTGCTGTTCCATATCTGGAGCGCGGTTACTCCCTGTGTGGCTATAGTCACGAAAGCAGCGCTCCGAAAGCTCATGCTTCCGAAGAAACCTGTTGGACTATAGCCTGGTGGTTGTGTGATTTTTAACTTTGTCCACCCCAGTCCAACACCAGCACCTCCCCATCATGTTGCAATGGAGGAGCTGCACAGAAGGCTTGGATTTGACACCAGAGACGAGGGAACAAATGTGTTCATTTGCTCATTGGCTGCAGATTCCTGGAGCCAAGTCATAGGCCCGTCACTATGTCTAAGGTGAATGGCAGGGCCTTAAGGAGTGTAGTGGAACAGAGGGACCTGGGAGTTCAGGTCTCTGAAAGTGAGGCCACAAGTAGACAGGGCAGTGAAGGAGGCTTTTGGCACACTGGCCTTCATCAGTCAGGGCAGTGAGTGTAGGCATTGGAGTAAGTACATGGATAAGAAATGTTGGAGGGATATGGGCCAGGAGCAGGCAAGTGGGACTAGTTTAGTTTGGGATTATGGACTGGTGGGTCTATTCCCGTGCTGGATGACTCTGTTTTAAGTGGTGCTCCCTTCTCCTATTTTTAACCTAGCTCTAGATTCTCCCACAAGAGGAACAACCTTTCCATGACCACCTATTCAAGCTTTCCCTCAAAAGGCAATACCTTCATTCTGGGTATTAGTCCAGTAAACCTTCTCTAACCTGCTTCCAATGCTGTGAGTATGGGCACTAGTACTGAACACAGTACCATAGCTGCTGTCTCACAGATAACATCTCCCTGTTTTTGCATGCTAAGCTTAAGTTTTATTAACCATTTTTACAAATACTCTGCTGCTTTTAGCATGAATAAATCCATGTTTACAGGGATTTGAATAGAATCAGGGAACGTTCGGATAGAACTCTCAGGGGCCCGTGAAACAGATGCAAAACGTGATAATTTCAAAAGGTTTAGGAGAGAGGTTGGCTGATTTCAAAACATAGATGAGGAGAACTGTTTCTCTCTCTAAGGAATTCCCCATCCCGGAGTGCAGTGGGATTTTGAAACAGACAGACTATAATGGGTTAAAGTGACACAGGGAACAGAGAGGAAAGTGGAGCTAAGGCTGAGATGACATCAGCCGTGATGGTATTAAATGGTAGAACAGGCTCGAAGGGCTGAATGGCTCCTAGTCCTCATGTAATGTTATGAAGCCAAGAGACTGTTGTATTTCTGTTATTCTGTCCTTGGATCAAATAAGATAGAATACTTATCTGTGCAGAAAGATATAAATGTTGTTTCATTATCAGAACAGCACAAAGTGTGAAAAACACCCTTAACAATGTTAAAAATCAGATGACACCAGAGTATAGTTCAAATAAAGCTGTTGGACTAAAACCTAGTGTTGATTTTTAACTTTGTACATCCCAGTCCAACACCGGCATCTCCAAATTATGACCCTAAACAATGATACTCACCAGAGAATACGGCTGTTTCCTCATTAGATAGATAGATAGATAGATAAATAGAGAGAGGGAGAGAGAGAGAACTGTTTGTTGGTTTAATCCGAGTGTCCTCAGGCGACGTTGAAAAGGTAAGTCTTTCATGGTAATCTCAGCCAGAGCAGGAGTTGAAGCCATGCAGTTGGTGTCACTCCACATTACAGCTTAGAGTTTGCTGTTCTGAGGTTTTCTGACCATGAATATTGCAACATCTTGACTCCAGGGCTGCAGTGTTACCCATAATCGCAATTGACACTGACCTTTGAACTGTGGCTAAGGAAGTCAAAGGTGACAATGGTTTGGAAAATGCCCTCAATGTCAGGCCTGAGGTCAGGGAGTAGAGAGACGGGGAGAGGAAGAGAGAAGACCATAATATATAGAAGCAATATTAGGCCATTTGGCCCATCGAATCTGCTGTACTATTCCATCATGGCTGACATGTTTCTTAGCCCCATTCTCCTGCTTTCTCCCTGTCCCCCTTAATCCCCTCACTAATCAAGACCCTCTCTACCTCAGTCTAAAAGACACTCAACCACTTGACCTCCGCAACACTCTTGCCAAGAAAAGCAAACGTCAAGTTATTTTTCTGCAAAATGACATCAACGAACAGGAAAACAGATAAAATTCAATTTAAAATGAGAACTGTTGATTATCAAAATAAGATTAGACTCAGCTAAATATCAAAAATATCAGATGAAGAACAAATCAAAACACACAGGACAAAGTGGGAAGAAAACAGACTGAGGGGGAGACATGACAGAGCTCGAAGCAACAGATTTTTTGAATTTTATTTGATTTGTGAGTCTGTAATATATGTTTCAGTTTTGCTACGTGGTGATTTGAGTTAGAAGGCCGTCTTCCAGAGATCCGTGTGTATAATCCCTGTGATCTGAAGGGGCGCAGTGCTGAGGGAGTGCTGCACTGTCAGAGTACATATCTTAAGGATGTGAAACCCATGTCTATCAGCCAGAGATTCCGTGACATTGCTTGGAAATGAGCGAGAGACAGCCGTTTGCTGTCATACTCAAATGGTGACTCATATGATTCTCCCCCACCCCCAATGTCTAATAATTGCTCTGGGTGAGTAGTTGTGGGATCTTGCTGTGCTTCAACTGTCTCCCTGCTTTGGGATGGTTGAGAGATGGAGAGGTGAAGAGGCCATTTGAGATGCTTTGTAAGCACCACCTCTTTCTGTTCACAACCCATGACTAGAGGGCTCTAGATTAGATTCTCTACAGTGTGGAAACAGGCCCTTCAACCCAACCAGTCCACACCGACCCTCCGAGGAGTTACCCACCCAGACCCATTTCCCTCTGACTAATGCACCTAACACGATGGGCAATTTAGCATAACCTATTCACCTAACCTGCACATCTTTGGGTTGTGGGAGGAAACTGGAGCACCCGGAGGAAACCCACACAGACACGGGGAGAATGTGCATAATCCACACAGACACGGGGAGAATGTGCAAACTCCACACAGACAGTCACCCGAGGCTCGAGTCGAAACTGGGACCCTGGTGCTGTGAGGCAGCAGTGTTAACCACTGAGCCACCGTGCTGTCCTAGATTCCCCTTATGTCATTAAATGTTATTGAAACATGCTCAAGCATGTTATTCTGCACCTTTGGGGAAGGGGTGAAGGGGGGAAGGTGGAATCCTGAACCAAGTGCCTCCTAGCTCAGATGTCGGGACACTATCACTACACCACAAGAGCTGTACGTCTGAAGAGTAAGGTCTGATGATTGCTAAGGACCGAAGGTGATATTATGTACCACTGGGGTGGCAGAGTGGTTAGCACTGCTGCCTCACAGCGCCAGAGGCCCGGGTTCAATTCCCGACTCAGGCGACTGACTGTGTGGAGTTTGCACATTCTCCCCGTGTCTGTGTGGGTTTCCTCCGGGTGCTCCAGTTTCCTCCCACAGTCTAAAGATGTGCAGGTTAGGGTGGATTGGCCGTGCTAAATTGTTGCACAGTATGCAGGCTAGGTGGGTTAGCCATGGGAAATGCAGGGTTATGGGGTGGGGGAGTGGTCTGGGTCGGATGCTCTTTGGCGAGCCAGTGTGGACTCAATGGGCTGAAAGGTCAGCCTCCATACTGTGGGGATTCTATGATCTAGAGGGATGGCTAAGGTCTGAAAGTGATCGTATCCGGAATGGTTTTGTTCATTTCCAGGTAGGAAGAATCCATGACCCTTTTCGCCATCCTTCCTCGTCACTTTCTGGGATGGCTTGGAATTGATTATCCCAGTCAGCCCCTCCCTTTCGAGTGCTATGGTGAAGCATCAGCATAGTGGTGAGGTCAACTATGAGCCAAGGGTCACTGGGGTCAAGATTTCCACACCTAACACATCAGCCAGTGGATTATAAATTCAGTGACTTCATCTTGAACAACAAAGGGCAGCCTCACAGTGACCCATGTCAACTCTCATTAATTGTCTTAAACCCATCTGGTTCACTAATGTCCTTTAGTGATGCCCTTGTCATCCTTACCTGGTCTGGCCTACAAGGGACTCCATACCCACAGCGATGTGGTTAACTCTTCGCTGCCCTCTGGGTAATTAGGGATGGGTGGTAAATGTTGACCTGGCATCCGCATACCATAACTGAGTAAAGAAAAGTACTTCTTGCTCAGATGTATGGACACTACTACTTTGCCATGTGTACATATACGCACACGCCCTCTTGTATGTACGTCTTTGAATGGCCAAATTATTACTGACATTTGTCAATTCGAGCAAATGGCTTTATGAGACTTACCTGCAGATAATCTCTAGGCCAAAGTGAGGACTGCAGATGCTGGAGATCAGAGTCTAGATTAGTGTGGTGCTAAAGCACAGCAGGTCAGGCAGCATCCGAGGAGCAGGAAAATCAAAATTTCGGGCAAAAGCCCTTCATCAGGAATGAAGCTGGGAGCCTCAGGGGTGGAGAGATAAATGGGAGGGAGCACTGGGACTAGGAGGAAATTGCCTGAGATGCAATAGGTGGATGGAGGTGGGGGCAAAGGTGATAGGTCAGAGGGGAAAGTGGAGCGGTTAGATGGGAAGGAAGATGGACAGGTAGAACAGGTCATGAGGGCAGTGCTGAGCTGGAAGTTTGGATCTGGGATAAGGTGGGGGGAGGGGAAATGAGGAAACTGGTGAAATCCACGTTGATGCCCTGGGGTTGGAGGAGTTGGACAGAAAATCTCTGTCAAACACAAACAGACTTGCTGACAATTTCCACAGTGTGCCACATTTCCCCTGACTGTTCAGTCTCGCCCTGACAGGAACAGCGCAGTATCCTCATAGACCGACACACCACAGTTCTGTTGGATATGAAAGCCATATCATGACTAAACACAGAAACTGCTGGAGAAAGCTCAGCAGGTCTGGCAGCATCTATTGATAGAAAGCGGGAGTTAGCTTTTCATGACCTTCTTTGGAACGTGACAGACTGAAGTTTCTCCAGCAATTCCTGTTCTTGTGTCAGATTTCCAGCATTCTGCAGTTCCTTGTCTTATAAAACCAAATTAATCATCACTGCCAGTAATTTTCAATAAGTTCATTGCTTCATAACTGTGTTTCTTCTAATCATCCCTTGTGTCTAACCTTGCAGGAAATGTGGAATTTTCCTGCCAGCCAGCTTGTTCAATTATCTGTGTAGACAGTGGTGCTGTCACAGAGGACAGCGTTAGAGATTTAACTCCAACATTCTGTGCAGGGTGCTCACCACAAGGTATAATCCATACACATTTTGGGGTGTGTGTCATGCATAGATCGAAACTTTGCAACTTTAACACTGTTCTTTGGAGGCAGTTTTCATTCGTTTTATCACACTTTGAGATCGAATTTGGAAATAATTCTGGTGAATCACGGAAAATTCAACACAGCCCCCACTTCACATCCGATGAAGTACTGTCAATATGTTGCAATGTAGGGAACAGGAAAACTCCCCCAGACAACAGCATATTAATACCCACAGTCACTGATTTATCAGCAATGATGGTTCAGGGATAAATTGTTGACTGGGACGCCATTCTTCGGTTACGGTAAATGGTCATCCAAAAGGCAGTGCAGGAAATGTGTTATTAACACATGGGCTCAGGAATGTACTGATTGATTAAATTCTGGGTAATCAAGAGATCCATGAAATCAATCCAAAAGTACACGCAGAGTATTAGAAATGGAATTCAGGCGATATACATGTCGCTGTTATGTTTTATTTACAGCATAAATCACTTTAAAATTAAAGCAGCTTTCTCTTAAATAAAACTTACCAAAAATTAACCTTCCTACCCATGCCCTGAGCTGACTACTCAGACATCGCAGTAGGTCGCGTACTTGACTTGAAATTGAATCAACTGTTGATACTCTGTGTGGCCACTCGGTTGAACAACAGCTATATTTACATTGAGGTAAATAAATTTAAAAATAATACTTGGACAGAAAAATCTGGTAAACTTTGTGACGTTTGGGGTCAATGGGCTGAGGAAGGGCAGATGGGGTTTAATTCGGATAAATGCGTGGTTTTGCATTTTGGCAAGAAGCAATGGCAGGGTTCATACAATTAATGGGGTGGTGGTGTGGAACAGAGAAATCTAGGGCTCGGACAGATAATTCTTTGAAATTTGCACGCAGGGTGGCTGAGAAGGCAATCTGATTGCCCTGTACGAGGAAGAATGTTACTAAACTGAAGAGGTTTCGGAAAAGATATACCAGGATGTTCCCGGGAACAGAGGATTTGAGAGATAAAAGTAGACTAGAAGTACTGGGACCTTTATTCACTGAAGCGCAGGAGGCTGAGGGGTGTCCTTATCGAGATTCAGGAGGGGCGTACATAAGTTGAATGACAAGAGTCTCCCCCCTTAGAGTGGGAGAATTCGAAATTAGGGGACATACTTTCCAGGTGAAAGAATAAGAATTTAAAAGGGATCTGAGGGACAACTTTTTCAAAGAGAGAGAGTGGTTCATGTGTGGAATGAACTGCCAGAGAAAGTGATGGATGTGGGGACAGTTACATTTAAAAGATGTTTAGATAAATAAATGAATGGAAAAGGTTTGGAGGGATATGGACCAAATACAGGAAAATGGGGCTAGTTTCGTTTGTGATTATGGTCAGCATGGGCTGCTTGGAACAAAGGGTCTATTTCTATGTTGTATGACTCTGCGGCTACATACTTTTTATCTGTTTATCGAGATTTAGAGTTCATTAGGTGCCGGTTAAAACAAAGTTGCTTCCAGCAGTGCAGCACCCCCCACAGTACTGCATCTGTTGAAGGGTTGTTCTGGAAGATAACCTCGAGTCTCGGAAGTGGAGTTCAAAAAGGCACAAATTCCCAGTCAGGAGCCAGTCATCTAAAGCATCGCTGACTCGAGAGAGAGAGAGAGAGAGAGAGAGAGAGAGAGGGAGGGGGCTGGATGGAGTGCTGTGTTAAATATGATCACAGAGCGTGCCAAAGCAAAACGAAGCAGTGGCTGGAGATCTGAAAGAGAAAACAGAATGGGGTTCAGCAGCTCTGGCTGGATCTGGGGAGAATGAAACCGAGTCAATGTCTTGAATCCAACTTGACTCTTCACAATTGAAGAGGTTGGAGTTTATTGGTTTGAAAGAGATCACCTATCAGGTTAGGATAAGGCTTTGGGTTTGAAAACAATTTAAAAACAACTCGAATAACAGACTTCTCTGTTTTATATAGCTTAGGGGCGTGGGTTCAAAGCCCAGCAGGATAGCTGGGGGGAGATTTAAAACTCAACTAATGAATCTCGACTACAAATCTCGCCTCACAGATGACAAGCAGGACAACTGCCATGCATGACTGTTAAATCTTCTCTGTTAAAAATCACACAACACCAGGTTATAGTCCAACAGGTTTAATTGGAAGCACTAGCTTTCGAAGCGATGCTCCTTCATCAGGTGATAGTGGAGGGCTCAAACCTAAGGCACAGAATTTATAGCAAAACTTTACAGTGTGATGTAACTGAAATTATACTTTGAAAAATACCTTGATTGTTGAGTCTTTCATCTGTTTGAGTACCATGATAGTTTCACTTCTTTCAGGTGTAAATCACAAAACCTTTTTCTAACAGTTGCATTCTCAGGTTAGCTGTAACAATGGGCGTTAGCTCGACAATATGTTGAAGGTGTTAGCTCCGTGTTCTCTGTCTATGCCATGATGTTTAGATTGATTCTAATCTAAAAAGTGAGAAAACAGAGTTTTACATAAATTCATGCAGTTTTTGAGAAAAATACAATGTAACTTTGCAAGTACAAATTCACCCCACAAAATATGTGTGTGTGTGTGTGTGTGTATGTGTGTGTATGTGTGTGTTTTGGGGGTTGTGAGTGTGAGAGAGAGTGTGTGTGTGTGTGTGTGTGTGTGTGTGTGTGTGTGTGTGTGTGTGTGTGTGTGTGTGTGTGTGTGTGTTTTTGGGGGTTGTGAGTGTGAGAGAGTGTGTGTGTGTGTGTGTGTGTTTGTGTGTGTGTGTGTGTGTGTAGTGAGTGTAGAGTGTCTTATGTCTGTGAGTGTGGGAGTGTGTGTGTGTGTCTGGGGTGGGGGATTGTGAGTGTCTGTAAGAAAGAGTGTATGTGTGTGTGCATGAGTGTCGAATGGCCTAAGTCTCTGAGAGGATGCCTGTGTGAATGTGGGAGTGTGTGTGTCTGTAAGGGTGTGTGTAAGTGTCTGTCTATATGTGTGTCCGTGTGTATAGGAATGTGTGTGTGTGTGTAGGAGTGTCTGTGTGTGTGTGTGTGTGTGTGTGTGTGTGTGTGTGTGAGTGTGTGTGTGAGTGTGTGTGTGTGTGTGTGTGTGTGTGTAGGAGTGTCTGTGTGTGTGTATAGTGCAATGATGGTCACCTGTAATGAGACATGAACCCAAGGTCCCGGTTGAGGCCCTCCCTATGTGTACCGAACCTAGCCATCAGCCTCTACTCGGCCACTTTTCGCTGCTGCCTGTTCCAAAGTCTGCCTTGGAGGATGGTCACCTGAAGGTCTGAGGCTGAATGACCTGGATCATTGAAGTGTTCCCCAACTGGGAGGGAACCCTCCTGTCTGTTGATTGTTGTGCGGTGACCATTCATCCGTTGTTGTAGCCTATGCTCGGTTTCCCCAATGTACTATGCCTCCGGGCATCCTTGCCTGCAACGTATAAGATTGACAACGTTGGCTGAGTCACATGAGTTCCTGCCATGTACAAGGTGGGAGGTGTCCCCACGCATAATCGTGGTATCTATGTCCACAATCTAACATGTCTTGCAGCGTCCACCGTGACAGGGTTGTATGGAGTTGTCCTGAGAACCGGGCAGTTTGCAACGAACAATGATCTGTTTGAGGTTTGGCGGTTGTTTAAAGACAAGTAGTGGAGGTGTGGGGAAGGTCTTGGTGAGGTGCTCATCCTCATTGATAATGTGTTGCAGGTCACGAAGAACATGGCATAATTTTTCAGTCCTTGGGAAATACTGACAACGAAGGGTACCCTGTCAGTTGCAGCACGTGTCTGTCTCTTGAGGAGGTCACTACAGTTCCTTGCTGTGGCATGTTGGAACTGGTGGTCGATGAGTTGGGCATCCTACACCGTTCGTGTGAGGGCATCCTTGAGTACTTCTGGGTACACCTTCAACATATTGTTGAGCTAACGCCCATTGTTACAGCTAACCTGAGAATGCAAAAAGGTTTTGTGATTTACACATGAAAGAAGTGAAACTATCATGGTATTCTAACAGATGAAAGACTCAACAATCAAGGTATTTTTCAAAGTATAATTTCAGTTACACCACACTGTGAAGTTTTGCTATAAATTCTGTGCCTTGGAATTGAGCCCTCCACTATCATCTGATGAAGGAGCGTCGCTCCGAAAGCTAGTGCTTCCAATTAAACCTGTTGGATTATAACCTGGTGTTGTGTGATTTTTAACTTTGTACACCCCAGTCCAACACCGGCATCTCCAAATCATGAAATCTTTTCTGGTTTTACTATTGCCCCTTGGGAACAGCAATCCTTATCTAGCCTGGTTTGTACATGCCTTCAAATGGAGGGTGACAGCTTAGTCATATTATTGCTGGACTGTTAATCCAGAGACACGCATAACTGTCCGGGGATCTGGGTTCAAATCCCACCAAGGCAGATGTCGAGTTTGAATTCAGGAGAGGGAAAAAGGAATTTAGACTCTAATGATGACCATGAATCCATGATTGTAGGGGGAAAACAACCCCATCTGTTCAATAATGTCCCTGAGGGAAGGAAGCTGACATCCTTAGCTCCATGTGACTCCAGACCCACAGCAATGCGGTCGACTCTTAACTGCCCTCTGGGCAATTAGGACCAAGCTGGCTTAGCGAGTGATGCGCTCATCCCAAGAATGAATTGTAAAAAACCTCCCAGAGCAATACAGTTTTTTTTTAATCTGCCCTCCGAGACACTGTAGTTAGCCACTCAAGTGATATTAGACATGGGAAACAAACTGGGGGCTTTGCCAATAATGCCCACATCCGATGAAAGATTAAATTACAAATGAACAGGTGGTGGGGGGGGTGTTTTATCGCCATGGAGGGCGTTGTAGAGAGTGGTCACTGTGGTACAGCATTCTGAAGAAATGTCGCTAGAAACAGAAAGGTTAACTCTGTTTCTCTCCTCACGGATAGTGCTGAGTCTCCCAAGTGATTTTCTGTCTTTGGTGCAGAAAATTGGTGCAGTTGAAACTGAGTGTTCGACAAATACACTCCCATTACCACAGGATGGGGGTGATGTCTGGGGAGATGGTGGTCTAATGTTCCTGTCACTGGACCAATCCTAGTAATGAAATCACTGGACTAGGCTAGTAACCCATTATTTGGATCAGTGGTGCTGGAAGAGCACAGCAGTTCAGGCAGCATCCAACGAGCAGCGAAATCGACGTTTCAGGCAAAAGCCCTTCATCAGGAATAAAGGCAGTGAGCTGGAAGCATGGAGAGATAAACTACCCATTAATGATAACTTGACAAGTAATCCACTGGTACTAACTGCACTAAGCTTGACAAGTCATCTATTCCTAATAACTGCAATGGGCTAGTAATCTACAATAATTACTACACAGAACGTGACAAGTAATCCACTGGCAATGCAGTGAACAGTACAAAATGGAAAGCGACAATGACTAGATAGCCTATTCAGGCAGAGGTTCATTGATTTTGTTGGGGAGAGCTCCTTCCACATTTCTTTATGACAGAACTGAGGGAAGCCCCCTCCAGTTCCATTCCAACAGCTTGGATAATGGGCTCGCATTCGGAATTGGACTTAATCCTGAGCAGGTTGACTTGGAGGTGGGAGTGCTACCAGTTACACCAGGGCTCCGAGCAAAAATAATCTGAGTAATCCTTTGCTGCTGTCGATGTATGCTTATATATACCAAGCATCACTTATTGTTGAGCTCCTGGGTTGATTCCCTTCCAGCTCTGCTGTTTTGTTTAACAGAAAACTCGATAAACACTGTTCCCACAGCTGACTGAGTATAGGGGAGGAGGCGAGGCCTAGGAGTAACAGGGAAACTCTCCAACAAAACAACAGGCTCCAGTAAGAATCCTGAGTCGAGCTTTATTTACACACTTTCCAAACACTGTGGTTTATTTGAGACAATTACACAAACAAACATTAATGACTGAGAGAGAAAGGTCAGCTCATGTAGCAAGTCTGCCCCAAAATTAAGAATCTAAGCTCTCTCCAGACGGGACACTTCACTCACACACGCTAGTTGTTAAATCTCCAGGGAAGGGAGATGTTCACTAGGGGTTCCTGGATCCTGGAAAGCACTGATCTCACAGGTAGCCTCTCATCCAATGGGTGACAGGCCTCTATGCAAGACCGCTGTGTAGAGGAGGATGTGAGTGTGGCCTGATATTTGGATAAGATCCTGGCTAAGCTGACACACCCAGCAACAGAATCCAAACAGCAAGCCTCTGTAAAACTGAGCGTTGGACAATTACGCTCCCAATACCACAGGATGGTGGTGATGTCTGGGGAGATGTTACCTTCACTGGGCCAGTCCTAGGACTGAAATCACTGGACTAGGCTAGTAAACCCATTAGTGATAACTTGACAAGTAGTCCACTGGTAATAACTGCACTAAGCTTGACAAGTAATCTATTCATAATAACTGCATTGGGCTAGTAATTACTACACAGAACATGACAAGTAATCCACTGGCAATGTCAGCATTGGACTAGATATGTTATCGACTAGTGAAAACTGCAATGGACTAGTAACCTTCTGGAAATGACTGGACTGGTCTAGTAATCTGGATCAGTGATGCTGGAAGAGCACAGCAGTTCAGGCCTTCATCAGGAATCTTTTGCCCGAAATGCCGATTTTGCTGCACCTTGGATACTGCCTGAACTGCTGTGCTCTTCCAGCACCACTGATCCAGAATCTGGTTTCCAGCATCTGCAGTCATTGTTTTTACCTGGTCTAGTAATCTACTAGCAGTGTCCGCAATGGACTTGACAAGTAATCCACTGGTAATAACTGCACAGAGCTGGTGATCTACTGGAAATGACTGCACTGGGCATGACATAGTAACCTGCTGGTAATAATGTCAGAGGTCAGACAACAGTAGCTCGCAGCCCAGCAGGTTTATTTGACATGACAATCTCTCTGAGCACTACCCCTTCATCAGGTGAAGTGATGATGGTAATAGTGGCAATGAATGAGACAAGTAACCCATGTGCAATGACTCATAGAGTCATAGAGATGTACAGCACGGAAACAGACCCTTCAGTCCAACCCGTCCATGCCGACCAGATATCCCAACCCAATCTAGTCCCACCTGCCAGCACCCGGCCCATATCCCTCCAAACCCTTTCTATTCATACTACTGGGGATTAAACCAGTAATCGCCCTGAAATAACTGCACAGAGGCTGATATCCCATGACCAAGTCACCCTTTATTTCCTTATGCACAGGACACTGTCAGCCAGCTGACTGTCAGTCTGTGAACTGAGAGGATCCTGAACCTTCAGTTTATTTATTTTTCGGTACAAACCCCCACACTGCTGTGAAACAGTGACGGTGCTTATTTCTTCCTAGCGACCATGTCATGTGCATACAGGTGCAGGACACAGTACAGAAACAAGTACAGAAAACGTTCTCCATATTCCACCACCAGGAAGAATTACAAAATACCAGTGACAAGCAGTCACCTTCTCGATATGTGCAAAGCCTATAAGGCAGAAATGGTGAAGGGGAGGGCAGGGATTAAATCAAAATACAGGGGGAGGGAGAAATGAGACACTGCACTCCCTGCGGTGCCCACCTTTCTCTGAAAACCTTCAGGGTGTTGGTGGGCACCATGTGCTCCTTCTCCAGAGACACCCGGGTTCTAACGTAACCGCGGAAGAGGGGCAGGAAGTCGGCCCTAACAACCCTCACCATGGCCTGCTGCCTGGACCTGTTTATGGCCAGTTTGGCCAGGCCCAGGAGCAGACCCACGAGGAGATTCTCTGACCTGCCCTCTCCCAGCTGTACCAGGTGCCCACAGATCAGGAGTGTGCGAACTCCAGTTTCTACTTTACTCCACGTACAGACACAGGACATAGTGAAGATTGAATCTTCAACGGTATTCCACCACCAGGGAGAAAGGAAACACCCAAGTGGCCAGTGACAAGCAACCTCCAGTCCTTCCTTGTCAGCCAGGATTTCCTGATTGGAGCATGTCAAAAACACCACTCAACAATCTCATGTCAGCAGATTCACTTGCTTCCAATAACTATAGGGATATCAGAGAGGGCGGCAGTACAGGGTATAGGCTCCATAAGAGAGGGTTACAGTGAGGGTTGGGGGATATATCAGACAGTGTGATGATGAGGGGTGTGGGGTATATCAGAGAGTGTTACAGTGAGCGGTGTGGGGTATATCAGAGAGTATTACAGTGAGGGGTGTGGGGTATATCAGAGTGTGTTACAGTGAGCGGTGTGGGGTATATCAGAGTGTGTTACAGTGAGCAGTGTGGGGTATATCAGAGAGTATTACAGTGAGGGGTGTGGGGTATATCAGAGAGTGTTACAGTGAGGGGTATGGGGTATATTAGAGAGTGTTACAGCGAGGGGTATGGGGTATATTTGAGAGTGTTACAGTGAGGGGTGTGGGGTATATCAGAGAGTGTTACAGTGAGGGGTATGGGGTATATTAGAGAGTGTTACAGTGAGGGGTGTGGGGTATATCAGAGAGTGTTACAGTGAGGGGTGTGGGGTATATCAGAGAGTGTTACAGTGAGGGGTGTGGGGTATATCAGAGAGTGTTACAGTGAGGGGTATGGAGTATATTAGAAAGTGCTACAGTGCGGGGTGTGGGGGATATCAGAGAGTGTTACAGTGAGGGGGTGTGGAGTATATTAGAGTGAGTGACAGTGAGGGGTGTGGGATGTATCAGAGTGTGTTACAGTGAAGGGTGTGGGGTATATCAGAGAGTGTTACAGTGCGGGGTGTGGGATATATCAGTGAGTGTTTCAGTGAGGGGTGTGGAGGTATATCAGAGAGCGTTACAGTGCGGGATGTGGGATATATCTGTGAGTGCTACAGTGAGGTGTGTGGGGTATATCAGAGTATGTTACAGTGAGGGGTGTGGGCTATATCAGAGAGTGTTACAGTGAGGGGCGTGGGGTATTTCAGAGAGTCTTACAGTGAGGGGTGTGGGATATATCAGAGAGTGTTACAGTGAGGGGTGTGGGGTGTTTCAGAGAGTCTTACAGTGAGGGGTGTGGGATATATCAGAGAGTGTTACAGTGAGGGGTGTGGGAATATATCAGAGAGTGTTATGGTGAGTGGTGTGGGGTATATCAGAGAGTGTTACAGTGAGATGTGTGGGGTAGATCCGAGAGTGTTACAGTGAGGTGTGTGGGGTATATCTGAGAGTGTTACAGTGACAGGTGTGGGGTATATCAGAGAGTGTTACAATTCAGATAGTGGAGTACATCAGAGAGTGTTTAGGTCAAGGGTGTGCGGTATATCAGAGAGTGTTACAGTGAGGGGTATGGGTTACATCAGAGAGTTTTACAGTGAGGTGTGTGGGGTATATCAGAGAGTGTTACCGTGACGGTTGTGAGGTATATCAGAGAGTGTTACAGTGAGGATGTGGGGTATATCAGAGTGTGTTACACTGTGGGGTGTTGCGATATATCAGAGAGTGTTACAGTGAAGTGAGTGGGTATATCAGAGAATGTTACAGTGAGGGGTGTGGGGTATATCAGAGAGTGTTACTGTTAGGTGTGTGGGTTATATCAGAGAGTGTGACAGTAAGAGGTGTGGGGTATATCAGAGAATGTGACAGTGAGAGGTGTGGGGTATATCAGAGAGTGTTACAGTGAGAGGTGTGGGGTATATCAGAGAGTGTGACAGTGAGAGGTGTGGGATATATCAGAGAGTGTTACAGTGAGAGGTGTGGGGTATATCAGAGAGTGTGACAGTGAGAGGTGTGGGGTATATTTGAGAGTGTTACAGTGAGAGGTGTGGGGTATATCAGAGAGTGTTACAGTGAGAGGTGTGGGGTATATCAGAGAGTGTGACAGTGAGGGGTGTGGGATATATCAGAGAGTGTTACAGTGAGAGGTGTGGGGTATATCAGAGAGTGTGACAGTGAGAGGTGTGGGGTATATTTGAGAGTGTTACAGTGAGAGGTGTGGGGTATATCAGAGAGTGTGACAGTGAGAGGTGTGGGGTATATCAGAGAGTGTTACAGTGAGAGGTGTGGGATATATCAGAGAGTGTTACAGTGAGAGGTGTGAGGTATATCAGAGAGTGTGACAGTGAGAGGTGTGGGGTATATTTGAGAGTGTTACAGTGAGAGGTGTGGGGTATATCAGAGAGTGTTACAGTGAGAGGTGTGGGGTATATCAGAGAGTGTGACAGTGAGGGGTGTGGGATATATCAGAGAGTGTTACAGTGAGAGGTGTGGGGTATATCAGAGAGTGTGACAGTGAGAGGTGTGGGGTATATTTGAGAGTGTTACAGTGAGAGGTGTGGGGTATATCAGAGAGTGTTACAGTGAGAGGTGTGGGGTATATTTGAGAGTGTTACAGTGAGGGGTGTGGGGTATATCAGAGAGTGTTACAGTGAGAGGTGTGGGATATATCAGAGAGTGTTACAGTGAGGGGTGTGGGGTATATCAGAGAGTGTTACAGTGAGGGGTGTGGGGTATATCAGAGAGTACAGTGATTGTTCAGGTATCTGTTCAGGTGAGGTATATATGAAATTGAAGCTGTGGTTTATGCTGGAGTGATGCGTGTGTGATTAATGTTGCAGGTATTGATAATTTCAGACATTGGTGTCAGAGCCCAGTCTCTGTGAGTATTGGGACGTTTCTCCATTCGTTTCCTGAGTAGGAGAGTGAAACATCTGGTGTGTAATTAATTCAGGAGCTGCCTGTTTTATGATATTGAATGTTTGTTTGTTGTGTCAGACAGGACGATTTCTGGAGACATCAAAGTCATGGGTTTCCCGTTATTTCTACGCCACTATGGGCATGATGGCACAGAGGTTAGCACTGCTGCCTCCCAGTGCCAGAGACCCAGGTTCAATTCCTGCCTCAGGCGACTGACTGTGTGGAGTTTGCACGTTCTCCCCGTGTCTGCGTGGGTTTCCTCCGGGTGCTCCAGTTTCCTCCCACAGTCCAAAAGATGTGCGGGTCAGGTGAATTGGCCATGCTAAATTGCCTGTAGTGTTAGTTAAGGGTTAATGTAGGGGTATGGGTGGGTGGAGGGTCGGTGTGGACTTGTTGGGCCGAAGGGCCTGTTTCCACACTGTAAGTAATCTAATCTAATCACTGTGTAAGCCATCTGATATTTTGTTTTAAACGACATGTTTATCTCTTGACTTCACCTGGCTGGCATCTATCATGTGGGGTTGTCTGGAGATTGGGACCAGGCTGATCTTACTAACTTCTTCATTGGTGTTGTTAACCATGGCCAAGCAGGAAAGCCTTTAACTAACCAACATAACCAGGAGGTTAGAATCTGCTCAGTTGAGGACTGGCTCTGAGCTCACTGACCACAGAGTGTCCTCTGCACTTGTAAATAAAGCATGACCTCGTAACGGGACCCAGCCCCTGTTATTCCATCTTCTGTATCCATTCCCTACACGTTTCCCTCCACATTAATACGTCAAAAGAAAGTCAGCTCTTAGCCTTCGTCGAAGTATACTACAAGCAGGTGGAGAGTTGATGTCTAAGTGTGAACTTGATATGAGTTATTTTATTTTATTTTTTATTTGATTTGATTTGTTGCTGTTCCATGCACCTTTGTACAGTGAAAAGTTTGGTTTTGCGAGCAGTGCTGGGAGACCACAGCAAACAAGGACCTCCAGATCACAGGGTACTTAGACAGAGCAAGTCACACAAAGTTACAGCTACACAGGAGGTGTGAAAAACAAGGTCAACATTTTTTGAAGTTAAAGAGTCCACTCCTCAGATTAGTAAGGACAGGGAAGAAGCTATTCTTGAACTTATCGGTGCATCTATTCAAGCTTCCTGTTATTGAACAGAGAGACCTAAGGGTTCAGGTACATAATTATTTGACGTTTGTAAGATGGTGTTTAGCACGCCTCCCTTTGTTGCTCAGACCTTTGAGTACAGGAGCTGGCAGGTCATGGTGAGGTTGTACAGGATGTTGGTGAGTTCTCTTGTTGAGCACTGTGATCAGTTCTGGTAACCTTGTTATAGGGAGGATATTATTAAACAGGAGACGATTCAGAAAAGATTTACCAAGATGTTGCAAGGAATGGAAGGTTTGATTTATAAGCAGAGACTGGATAGGCTGGGATTTTTTCATTGAAGAGTAAGAAGTTGAGGGGTGACCTTGGAGAGGCATATAAAATCATCAGTCCCATAACACCAGGGCATAGTCCAACAGGTTTATTTGAAATCAGAAGCTTTCAGAGTGTTGCTCCTCTGTCAGACCTCATTTGACAAAGGGGCGATGCCCTGAAAGCTTTTGATTTCAAATAAACCTGTTGGACTACACCCTGGTGTTGTGGGACTTCGGACTTGTCCACCTCAGTCCAACACTGGCATCTCCACATCATTACAAAACCATGGCGGGTGTAGATAAGATGAATGGCAGGTGTCTTTTCCCAAGGGTGGGGGATTTCAAGACTAGCGGACATATTTTTAAGCTGAGAGGAGAAAGATTATAAAAAGACATGAGGGGCAAATGTTTCTGCATGGAGGGTGGTTTGTGTGTGGAATGGACCTCCAGAGGAAGTGATGGAGGTGGGTGCAGTTCCAACATTTAGATACGGACATGAATAATAAGTATTTGGAAGGAAAAGGGACAAGTGCAAGCAATGTGGGACTAGTTTAATTTGGGATTATGTTGAGCATGGACTGGGTTGGATCGAAGGGTCTGTTTCCTTGCTGTGTGACTCTGTGAAAGAGAGATTGAAAATGTGAGGCAAGAGCAGAAATGAGAAAAATGGAGGGAGAGAAGGATGGGGAGGATAATTGTTTCCTTAGTAGTCTGGATTCATTTTCTAATCCTTAGCTAGCATTTTTTTTTAGATTAGATTACTTACAGTGTAGAAACAGGCCCTTCGGCCCAACAAGTCTACACTGACCCGCCGAAGTGCAACCCACTCAGACCCATTCCCCCCTTCACCTAACACTACGGGCAATTTAGTATGGCCAATTCACCTCACCTGCACGTCTTTGGACTGTGGGAGGAAACCAAAGCAAACCCACGCAGACCCGGGGAGAATGTGCAAACTCCATACAGTCAGTCACCTGAGGCGGGAATTGAACCCGGGTCTCTGGCGTTGTGAGGCAGCAGTGCTAACCAGCTCTGTAAACTCTGAAGGATAGACTCTGTGGGACCGAGTGAGTGAACAATTTGCTCGAGGAGTTGGGAACCTTTCAAATTCAGCAAAATAACACTGGAGGCAGTCACTTGTTGGTCCTCCCCATCCAAACCACCAGCTGGTGGTTGTGTTGTTCAGCTTGTGACCAAATAGAATGGCATCTTCGATCCCACAGTCACGTTTCCAGGATTTGTGCTGAGCTCATCTTTTCTGATGGGAAAAGAGGAAATGAATAGAGTTAGCTCCCGTGACCAACATGATGTTTCCTATCTGAGCAAACCGGGGTTCCCCACTGTTCAGGAGAAGCCTTGTTTATCCTGTGATCAGCCCCAGCCAAACTGCCTGTTTGCTATTTTTGGTGTCCAAAGTGGCTTCACTCATGGCCCAGTGCTAAACATCAACTCTCCATCCAGCTGTTTCCTTTCTTGCTGCATGTGGATTTTTGGATAGGCATATGGAGGAAAGTGGGCTACTGTAGGTTAGTTGGGCTTGGATCGGCGCAACATCGAGGGCCGAAGGGCCTGTACTGCGCTGTATTTTTCTATGTTCTATGTGGGATCTTGCTTTGCATGTTGTTTCTCATTCATTCCAGGCCATGTGGGCATCACTAGCTTTTCTCGCCCACTCCTTGATACCTGGGAGGAGATTAGGGGTGGTGAGCAAGCTGCCTCCTGGTACTGTTGCTGTCCTTGGCGCGTTGAGATGGAGTCCCAGGATTTTGTGGGGGAGGGATGGATGGTATTTCCAAGTCGGGATGGTAGGCGGTTCGGAAGGGAATTTGCAGTTGGCAGTGTTTCTCAGCTATCTGCTGCCCCTGTCCCTCTAGATGGTGAAGGTGGTAGAGGCCCTGCATTGTATTCCGACATTACAACTGCAGAGAGTCTGTCTGTCTCCCCTGACCATTGGGCACATTTGAGATCATGGAATCCCTACAGTGCAGGAAAAGGGCCATTTGGCCCATCACGTCCACACTCACCCTTTGAAGAGCAGCACCCCAGACCCAACCCCATCCCTGTAACCCTGCATTTCCTCAGGCTAACTCACCCAGCCTGCAAATCCATGGCCACTATGAGGCAGTTTAGTATGGCCAATCTCAAAGTGTACATCTTTGGACTGTGGGAGGAAACCGGAGCACCCGGAGGAAACCCACACAGACACGGGGAGAATGTGCAAACTCCACACAGGCAGTCACCCAATGGCGGAATCAAAACTGGGCCCCTTGCGTTGTGAAGCTGCGGAACTAACCACTGAGCCGCCATGCTGAGGTATCTATAGACGTCCCAAGATCTCAGATAAATGGAGTTGTCATTCTCTTAGAGTCGGGTTTAGTTTGCCTTGGGCTGTTACCCTTTTCACCCGTCTGGCAGCCTTCATATTTGAACCATATCCAAAAGCAGCAATGAAAGGCCTGCATTTAACTCATAATCCTCATTACCCAAACATTCGAAAAAAAAAGAGGAAGTGAACTGTCTGAAAATATTAATCACTTTCCTGTCTTTGCCTTTAATCCCTTGTGAGGTTGGGTGAGCTCAACATCTTTACACACACAGAGCCAACAAAAGCAGGAACTCAGGGGATCAGGCCCCCAGAGTTAACTCCAAGATGGGCTTCAGTCTTACTGAAGCTGACACACAACTAAAGATGGCTTTAACTGTTGAGCGATGGTTTAGTGATCTTGGGCAGCCTTGGAGCAAGTTTGCAAATACATGGACAGGCACAAAGCAAGGGACAAGGGAATTGTCAGGAAATACGGCCAGACGAGAGAGGAAGTCTGACCTATAAATAGCCTTGAATGCAACATGACTGGGCAGTGTTCTACTCTGATACAAAAGCACCAATTCAACATCCTTGCTAATCATCAGCATCAAGTATCCGACAGAACTAAGCGATCCCAGAACCAACGGATCAGATCCGAGCTCTGTAGTCCTGCCACATCCAGTCGTGAATGCTGTTGGATGATGAAGCAACTCACTGGAGGCTCCACAAATATTCCAATCCTCAACGATGGAAGAGTCTGGCACATCAGTGCAAAGGATAAGGCTGAAGACTTCGCAGCGACCTTCAGCTGGGAGTACTCAGTGGATGATCGATCTCGGCCTCCTCCAGTGATCCCCAGCACCACAGATACCATAAGCCCATAAGACATAGGAGCAGAAACTCGGCCATTCAGCCCATCTAGTCTGCTCTATCATTCAGTCATAGCTTTCTCAGACACATTTTTCTCCTTTCTCTCCATAACTCTTGTTCCCCTTGACAATCAAGAACCCATCTATCTCCGTCTAAAATATACTCCATGACCTGGCCTCCACAGCTTTCTGTAGCAATGAATTCCATAGATTCACCACTCTCTGACTGAAGAGGTTTCCCCTTATCTCCATTCTGAAAGGCTGTCCCTTTAATCTAAGGCTGTGCCCTCGGGTCCCACGCTCTCCTACCAATGGAGACATCTTCCCAGCATCTACTCTGTTCAGGCCATTCAGTATTTTCTATGTTTCAAATTGATCGCCCCCCCCCCCCCTCCCCATCCTTCTAAACTCCATCAAATATTGAGCCAGCATCCTCAAACATTCCTTATATGTTAAGCTTTTCATTCCTGGGACCATTCTTGTGAGCCTCCTTCCTGAGATATGGGGCCCAAAACTGTACACAATACTCCAAATGTGGTCTGACTAGAGCCTCAGATATACATCCCTGCTTTTATATTCAAGTCCTCTCAAAATAAATGCCATATTGCCTTTACCTTCCTAAGTACTGACTCAACCTGCAAGCTTACCTTGAGAGTATCCTAGACTAGAACTCTCCAATCTCATTGCATTTCAGACTTCTGAATTTTCTCCCTATTTAGAAAATAGCCCATGTCTCTATTCTTCCTACCAAAGTGCATGACCTCACACTTTCCTACATTGTGCCTCATCTGCAACTTCTTTCCCCACTCTCCTAAACTGTCCAAATACTTCTGCAGCTCTCCATCTCCTCAATGCTATGTGTCTCTCTACCCATCTCTATATCATCTACAAATTTAGCCAGAATGCCTACCATTCCTTCATCTAGATTGGTAATGTATAAAGTGAAAAGCTGTGGTGCCAACGCTGAGCCTTGGGGAACATCACTGGCTGCCATCCTGAGAAAGACCCTTTTATCCCCACTCTCTGCTGCACCTCATCTTTCGCCTAGGAACCCTCCAACCACAAGGGATGAACTCAGATTTCTCCAGTTTTCTCTTTTCCCCTCCCCCACCTTGTCTCAGTCCCAACCCTTGAACTCAGCACCACCTTCCTAACCTGCAATCTTCTTCCTGACCTCTCCGCCCCACCCCCACTCCGGCCTATCACCCTCACCTTAACCGCCTTCCACCTATCGCATCTCCATCGCCCCTCCCCCAAGTCCCTCCTCCCTACCTTTTATCTTAGCCTGCTTGGCACACTCTCCTCATTCCTGAAGAAGGGCTTGTGCCCGAAACGTCAATTCTCCTGGTCCTGGGATGCTGCCTGACCTGCTGTGCTTTTCCAGCAACACATTTTCAGCTCGTTTCTGCCAGACAGCCAAGCTTCTCTCCATGCTAGCATCTTGCCTTGATCACCATGGGCCCTTATCTTACTCAGTAGCCTCCTGTGCGCCACCTTGTCAAAGGCCTTCTTAAAGTCCAGCAAGGTAACACCCATTGGCTCTCCTTGGTCTGACCTGCTCATTACTTCCTCAAAGATTCATCAGGCGTGACCTCCCCTTGATGAAACCATGCTGACTTTGCCCTATTTTGTCGTCTACTTCTAAGTATTCAGAAATCCAATCCTTGCCCACGATCAAGGTGAGGTGAATTGGTCTGTAATTTTCCAACTTTTGCCTCACTCCTGTTTTAGCTGAAAATGTGTTGCTGGAAAAGCGCAGCAGGTCAGGCAGCATCCAAGGAACAGGAAATTCGAGGTTTCGGGCATGAGCCCTTCTTCAGGAATGGATGCATTCAAGGGCATGAGCCCTTGGATGCTGCCTGACCTGCTGCGCTTTTCTAGCAACACATTTTCAGCTCTGATCTCCAGCATCTGCAGACCTCACTTTCTCCTCACTCCTGTTTTAAACCAGGGATGTCACACCAGTGATTTTCCAATTCTCTGTGACTCTCCCTGCTTCTAGCCAGTCTTCAGCCAATTTGATTCACTCCAAGTGATATCAGGAATCAGTTGGAGACATTGGAAATTGCAAAGGTTACGCGCTCTGATAACATTCCGCCAGCAGTACTGAGGATTTGTGCTCCAGAACTTGCCACTCCCTTAGCCAATTTGTTGCAGTCCAGTTGCAACATTAGCATCTACCTGACAATGTGGAAAATTGCCCATGTATGTCCTGTACGTTAAAAGCAGAACAAATCCAATCTGGCCAGTTACGTCCATCGCTCTACTGTCGATCATTAGTAAAGTGATGGAAGGTGGGCTTACACCCCCTTGATGAAGAGATAATATTCCCCATTGAATAAGATACCAGGGTAATCTTTGGGAAAAGCAGATTTTACTTTTTTAGATGTACCTTTTGGGAGGTAAAGTGCCTTTGAGATGTTTTTGAAAGCAGACATTAATAAAAATAAAAACTGCATACTTTAACTGGAATTGTCAAAAAGGTTCAAAGCACTGTCAAGACATTGAAGAATAGCAACAGCTGTCAACATTGAACAAACAATTAAAATATCCAGGATTTGTTAAGGTGTCAAAACTAGATAGGTTCCCCTTGATGTTTAATTGGAGAAGAGTCACTGAATCTCCCACTGTCAACATCCTAGAGGGTTAAAATCTTTGAGGAGAAAGTGAGGACTGGAGATCAGAGCTGAAAACGTGTTGCTGGAAAAGCGCAGCAGGTTAGGCAGCATCCAAGGAGCAGGAGAATCGACATTCGAATGTTTCAGAGAACACCTCTGGGACACCTGGACCGACCAACCCAACCGCCCCGTGGTTCAACACTTCAACTCCCCCTCCCACTCCACCAAGGACATGCAGGTCCTTGGACTCCTCCATCGCCAGACCACAACAACATGACGGTTGGAGGAAGAGCACCTCATCTTCCGCCTGGGAACCCTCCAACCACAAGGGATGAACTCAAATTTCTCCAGTTTCCTCATTTCCCCTCCCCCCACCATGTCTCAGTCAAATCCCTCGAACTCAGCACCGCCTCCCTAACCTGCAATCTTCTTCCTGACCTCTCCGTCCCCACTCCCACCCTGGCCTATCACCCTCACCTTGACCTCCTTCCACCTATCGCATTTCCAACGCCCCTCCCCCAAGTCCCTCCTCCCTACCTTTTATCTTAGCCTGCTGGACACACTTTCCTCATTCCTGAAGAAGGGCTCATGCCCGAAATGTCGATTCTCCTGTTACTTGGGTGCTGCCTGACCTGCTGTGCTTTTCCAGCAACACATTTTCAGCATTCTAGAGGGTTACCATTGACCAGAAACTGAACTTGACTAGCCATCTAAACACAATGGCTACAAGAGCGGGTAAGAGGTGAAATATCCTACAACAGGTCCTGGATGGTGTGAAGCTTCTTGAGTGCTGTTGGAGCTGCACCCAACCAGGCAAGTGGGGAGTATTCCATCACACTCCTGACTTGTGCCTAGTCAATGGGGGAATAGGCTTTGGGGAATCAGGAGGTGAATTACTTGCCACAGAATTCCCAGACTTGTAGCCATTGAATTGAATTGGATTGGCTTTATTGTCACATGAGTACGGTGAAAAGCTTACAAATCACCACTTACAGCAGTAATCTTTGGTACCTAAGTATAGATTCCTGTGTACATATTTTTCAGAAAAAAAAGTTTGAAATTTTTTTTAAAAACAGTCCGGCATCACAAAAATTATGACATATGCAATCATCCTACTAGTATTTTCCAATTGCCTGGAAAAATAAAGAAATAAAAGGTTCAGAATAACTGTCTTTCCATAATATAATATAAGGGGAAAAAAGAGAAGTCTGAGAAAAAGAGAATTTAAGACAAAGTTCACTTAGTCGATTTCTGGATTCGAGGATCCAAACTCGGGCCAGACCCACCACAAACTCAAAGGAACGCCGCATGTGTTTATCTGGCTCATCCAGTTCAGTGTCAGGAACTGTCTTCCTCCCATCATTTCCTCACCCACCCCCCACCACATGTTCCTGTCCAATCTCCTACACATTGTGCTCTCTCTCTCTCTCTCTCTTGGTCTCCCTCCAAAGACATGGAGAGAAAAGAGGAGGATGAATTGGAGAACACTTGGAAGTCAGTGACCCACAGGAGCTGAGCTTCCTTTAACGTTCCCTCCAGTTGCTGAAATAAGCAGAGGATTGTCCGTGGTGGCACGTGCTTGCCTCTGACTGTGACTTCAAAAGCTGAACCAGTTTTCGACTTGGGGTGTGATTTTCATTTTGAACTGATTGTCTCAGCTCCAGCCTGTCGTTGTCTATCCTGATGACTCAACACCTCATCTACATTCCGGTCACAACGCATAATAATTTTGCAACTCTGCAATCTCATCGCCACTCTCTTGTCTGGTTTATTAGTCACCAGTTGTTGTGACTTTTAATGATCCATGTTTATAATAAATCATCGCAAGACAAAAAAAAATCCTTCTGCAGACATGGGCATAGTCCAAAGTAGCACTGAGCCAATGATTCTCCACATAAAGTAATAACATGGGCTCAACCAAGAAGGTTTGGTTTATCAGCCACACAACACTTGACAGAGCAACACTCCCTCAGAATTGCACTGAAAACCCGATACTCAGCCCTATTGCAAGGAACTTGAAACAAAATTTGACTTAAAGCAGAAACGTAAGAACATAGGAAATGGGAGCCACTCATACCACTGCTCAAGTCTGCCCAGCCATTCAATAAGATTTGATTTTGATTTTGACTCTTCTTGCCAGTCTGTTTTCCCCTCGTTTTGACTCTTTTTCTCAATCAGAACTCTATCTCAGCTTGAGCTGAAAATGTGTTGTGGGAAAAGCGCAGCAGGTCAGGCAGCATCCAAGGAACAGGAAATTCAACATTTCGGGCATAAGCTCTTCATCAGCTTATGCCCGAAACGTCGAATTCCCTGTTCCTTGGATGCTGCCTGACCTGCTGCGCTTTTCCCGCAACACATTTTCAGCTCTGATCTCCAGCATCTGCAGACCTCACTTTTTCCTCTATCTCAGCTTGACCCAACCTCAACTGTTCTGTGGGATTCATATTCCCAAAGATTCATGACCCTCTATTGGAAGAGATTCCTCTCCGTCTCCATCCTAAATGTGCATCATTTGATTCTGAACCTTGCTTCCTGATTGGATGTTCCCCCGTGAAGGCCTCACAGCATCGACTTGCCAGAATCAGTCATCTTTTCATCCATTTGGTTTCTCTCAGTTCCAGTGATCATAGAATCAATTGTCTCAACCTTTGCTCACTAGGTACTCCTTTCCAATGGGCCCCTGCCCAATGAAACTCTTCTGATCTGTAAGACGTGATAGGCCAAAGGGCCTCTTCCATGCTGTTATGGTCTATGGCACAATAAGATTTAGGGGCAGAGTAGGCCATTCAGCCCATTGAATCTGCCCTGCCCCTCAACACAATCATGACTGATCTGATAATCCTCAACTCCATTCACTCTCATGCAGTCATAGAGATGTACAGCACAGAAACAGACCCTTCAGCCCAACTCGTCCAAACCGATCAAATATCCTAACCTAATCTAATCCCACTTGGCCCACATCTCTCTGGACCCTTCCTATTGAAATATCCATCTAGTTGCCGTTTAAAAGTTTTAATTGTACCAGCCTCCACCACTTCCTCTGGTAGACAAACAGGAGGCTGGAAGACCATAGAAGGCCAGGCAGCATCAGGAGGTGGAGAAGTCAATGTCTTGAACCTTCTTCAGGACTAGATGTGGGTGTAGGGAGTGTAAACGGGATGGGGTGGGGCGGGGAGAGTAGCAGAATGATGGGTAGTGATATGTGAACACAGCTCTGTTCCATACACGCACCACCCTCTGTGAAAAAGTTGCCACTTTAAATCTTTCCCGTCTCAGCTTAAACCCATGCCCTTTCATTTTGAACTCCCCGACCCTTGCCTATTCACCCTATCCCTGTTCCTCAAGATTTTATAAACCTCTATAAGGCCACCTCTCAGCCCTATGTATCAAAGCCTTCAACCCTGACAACACTGTTGTAAACCTTTTTTGAATCCCTTCAAATTTCACATCTTTCCTCTCGCTGAGAGACCAGAATTGAGCGCAGTATTCGAAAATTAGCCTAAACAATGCGGTAACATGACCTTCCAACCTCGACACTCAATGCACTGACCAATAAAGGCAAGCATACTAAATGCCTCTTTCACCACCCCGTCTACCTGCAACTCCACTCTCAAGGAGCTATGAACCTGCATTCCAAGGTCTCTTTGTTCAGCAACACTCCCCAGGACCTTACCATGAAGTGGATAAGTCCTGCCCTGACTTCCCTCGACTTGCCTTTTACCCATAACCCTCGACTCTCTTTCTGATTAAAAAGACTTGAATATACTTCTTTCGTAGAATCCCTCCGGTGTGGAAACAGGTCATTTGGCCAGACAAGTGCACCACAGCCTCTCGGAAGATCATCCCACCCAATAGTTATAACCTTGGCCAACCCACCTAACCTATACATTACAGGCAATTTCCCATGGTCAATTGATCTAACCTGCACAACCTCAGATTGTGGGAGGAAACAGAGCATCCAGAGGGAACCCGCGCAGGGAAAATGTGCAAACCCCGCACGGGCAGTCACCCAAGGTGGGAATCAAACCCAGGTCTCTGGCGCCGTGAGGTAGCAGTGCTAACCACTGAGCCACCATGCTGCTCCAAATCCTAGCCCTACCCCTAACTCTAACTGTACCCCTCACCCAAACCCTCACCATATCCCTAACCCTAACCCTAATGCTAATGACCCAACCTCAACAGCTCTGTGATAAGAAATTCCATGGATTCATATCCTTTGAGAGAAGAAATTTCTCCTCATCTTTGTCTTCAACATGTCTCACCTCACAGTAAAATTCTGCCTCTGATCCTCTACTCTCCCACATGGGCTGCTTCCAAAGGAAAGGTGTTGGTCCTTCAGTAAGGCATGGAATTTGCACATTCTCCCGTGTGTATGTGGGTTTCCTCTGGGTGCTCTGGTTTCCTCCCACATTACAAACATGTGCAGGCTAGGTGACTTTTCCATGCTAAATTACCCCATAGTGTTCAGAGATGTGTTGGTTAGGTGCATCAGCCAGGGGGTAAATGTAGAGTAATAGGGTAGGGGAATGGGTCTGGGTGGGTTACTCTTCAGAGGGTCAGTGTGGACTTGTTGGGCCAAATGGCCTGTTTCCACACTGCGGGGAGTCTATGATTCTAAAACTGCAAAAAGTACTCATGTCCCATCTTCCTAGTGCCCTGTACAGTTACAGAAAACAATAACTCTTCCCCTTTTCTTAAATGGCAACTTTCTGTTTATCCTCTTAATTACTGTCCGTTCGGAAATAAGGAGGAACAGGGATGAATGTTCAAAAGCGTTGATCTAGTGGATAGTGACAGCAAGAATTCCGAGGTTACAGACAAAGTAAAGAAAGAAAGAACTTGCATTTACATAGCATCTTTCATATCCATAGAAGGCTCACATTTGCCTTACAATTAATTGCTTGCTGAATCTGCAGGCTATGGCCTACTGAAGCATAGATAGCACTGGGTAAAGATAGTGATGGCTATATAAATGCAGGTTGTTTCCTTACCTTCTCTGTAACCTCTGAATCCTTGCTGTCACTTTCTCGGCCAATTGCCTGATGCATATCTATGAACAATTGAGAAAGAAAATTCGATTGAAACATGACAAGGGAAGAGTATTAAGGTGAATAATTCACTTCAGCAGTTCACTTAAAACGTTCAACGAGACAAAATTAGAATTAATCAGGAGAACGGAAATTTTCTTTACTAAAGGTGTTAAGATTCATCAGTATGATATCAAGAGCTGTTCACACCTACACCGAAATGCAATTAGCATACTCTGGTCTCCCTCTGCTCTCATGTGGAGCAGAAATGCTTTCTATATTGCCCATCTCTACCCCATTTCCAACGTCTTCCCATTCCCCGAATCATCCAGGAAAAACCAATTGGAAAAGCCATCTGGTTCACTCATGTCCTTTCGGGAAGGTTAATGCTTTCCTTACCTGGTCTGGCCTACATGTGACTCTGGACTCACCGCGACGTGGTTGGCACTTTATCATCCTCTGGGGTGGGCGATAAATGCTAGCTAGGACAGTGAAGCCCTCAACCCGCGACTGAACAAAACCAGGGTGACCGCAGTTGACAGCCTTTCCCAAAGGTGGGGGGGGGGGGGGGGGAGGGGTTTGCAAGATCAGGGGGCACATTTTTACGGTGAGAGGAGAAAGATTTTAAAAAGACATCGTACAGGTTAGCTCATTCTGCGTTGTTAGTGATCCCTTCCTCTCCAAACTCCTTCCTCCTAAAGATCTTCAATCTTAACCTGCGTGTTATTCCACCTCTTCATTCTGGTTAACTTCCATGTCAGTCCAAGCCTTCACCATTTCTCAATTACTTTCTTTTGAAGTGAACGCTACGCCTTCTGCATAACCGAAGTCTGTTGTCTAAACAGTGGTCCGAGGCCAGATTTTGCTTCACTCTGCATCCAAGTATAAGACTTCGATTCGCAGATAGAAAAACATACAGTCAAGCAGACAATCATTGCAGCACCACATCTTCAGCCTTCCACCAAATTGCAACAACCTAACACCTTCACATCCTCAGTGTTTGATCAAAACACCTTTACGAAACTCTCAACATTTCAAATGTTCATGAACCTTTCCACTTTTTCCCCACTTGGTAATACACCGACATCAGATGAACATATGCAGGAGAATTTCACAGGTGACCATCACACCCAAACAGCACTCCATTATGCCCACTATTTCAAAGCATAAAAACTGCCTGCCAACCCTCCCCAGATACAGAACACTGCTCTCGACTGAGAGAAACCACATGTAGACTCTACAATGAGTCTTGATAACTAAACAGCACCCCCTAACCCCCATCACTCTTTTACCACAACGCATAACATCTGGAAAAAGTGATTCAACCTGACGACTCAAAATAATGTCGCACCTAAAAAAGTTCCTTCAACAGCTGACACCCTCTTTCTCCATCTTGAATGCACTCCCCCAGCCCAAAAATCTTATGGACCCTCACAAAATGGCAGCCCTACATCGCAGTGACCTGCACAAAATGGCGTGCAAGTTTGGAACTGGGATGAGGTGGGGGAAGGGGAAATGAGGAAACTGGTGAAGTCCACATTGATGCCCAGCTATGCCTGTCTCTTTGTTGGCTATGTAGAACAGTCTATCTTCCGTAGTTACAGCGGCACCACTCCTCATCTCTTCCTCCGCTACATTGATGACTGCATTGGCATCACCTCATACTCCCGCGAGGAGGTTGAGCAATTCATCAACTCCACCAACACATTCCACCCAGACCTTAAATTTACCTGGACCATCTCTGACACCTCCCTCCCCTTCCTGGACCTCTCCATCTCCATTAATGATGACCAACATTTTTTACATACCCACCGATTCCCACAGCTACCTGGATTTTCCCTCTTCCCAACCTACCTCCTGCAAAAATGCCATCCCGTATTCCCAATTCCTCCGCCTCTGCCGTATCTGCTCCCAGGAGGACCAGTTCCACCATAGAACACATCAGATGGCCTCCTTCTTTAGAGACAGCAATTTCCCTTCCCACACGGTTAAAAATGCCCTCCAATGCATCTCGTCCACATCCCACACCTCTGCCCTCAGACCCCACCCCTCCAACCGTAACAAGGACAGAACCCCCCTGGTGCTCACCTTCCACCCTACCAACTTTCGCATAAACCAAACCATATGCTGACATTTCCGTCACCTTCAAACAGACCCCACCACCAGGGATATATTTCCCTCCCCACCCCTTGCCACCTTCCACAAAGACCATTCCCGCCGTGACTACCTGATCAGGTCCACGCCCCCCCCCAACAACCCATCCTCCCATCCTGGCACCTTCCCCTGCCACCGCAGGAATTGCAAAACCTGTGCCCATACCTCCTCCCTCACCTCCATCCAAGACCCTAAAAGAGTCTTCCACATCCATCAAAGTTTTACCTGCACATCCACCAATATCATTTATTGTATCCATTGCTCCCGATGCGGTCTCCTCTACATTGGGGAGACTGGGCGCCTCCTAGCAGAGCACTTTAGGGAACATCTCTGGGACACCCGCACCAATCACCCTGTGGCCCAACATTTCAACTCCTCCTCCCACTCTGCTGAGGACATGGAGGTCCTGGGCCTCTTTCACTGCAACTCCCTCACCACCTGACGCCTGGAGGAAGAACGCCTCATCTTCTGCCTCGGAACACTTCAACGCCAGGGCGTCAATGTGGACTTCAACAGTTTCCTCATTTCCCCTTCCCCTACCTCACCCCAGCTCTAACCTTCCAGCTCAGCACTGTCCCCATGACTTGTCCTACCTGCCTATCTTCCTTTCCACCTATCCACTCCACCCTCCTCTCTGACCTATCACCTTCATCCCCACCCCCACTCACCTATTGTACTCTACGGTACTTTCTCCCCACCCCCACCCTCCTCTCATTTGTCTCTCCACCCTGCAGGCACTCTGCCTCTATTCCTGATGAAGGGCTTTTGCCCGAAACATTGCTTTTCCTGCTCCTTGGATGCTGCCTGAACTGCTGTGCTTTTCCAGCACCACTCAAATCCAGAATCTAGTTTCCAGCATCTGCAGTCCTTGTTTTTACCTGAAGTATTAGGAGGGGTTTGGTCAGGATTTATGTATTTCATGAAAGAGTCCTGGGGAATGTTGCCAGACAAAGAGACCTTGAAGTGCAGTTTCATAACTTCTTGAAAGCGGAGTCACAGGTAGATAAGATAGTAAAGAAGGTTTGTCTTTCTCGGTCAGAACTTTGAGTGTAGGAGTTGCAAAGTTATGTTGTGGTTGTACAGGACATTGGTTAGGTCACTTCTGAAATTTTGCATTCAATTCTGATCTCCTTGCTATAGAAAGGATGTTGTGAAACTTGAAAGGGTTCAGAAAAAAGATTTACAAGGGTGTTGCCAGGATTGGAGGGTTGTACCTATAGCTAGAGGCTGAACAGGCTGAGGCTGTTTTGCCTGCAGCATCAGAGGCGATGGAGTGACCATATAGAGGTTTATAAAATCAGGAGGGGCATGGTTAGGATCAATGGCTGAAGTCTTTTTCCCCAGGGTGAGGAAGTCCAAAGCTAGAGGGCATAGGTTTAAGTTGAGATGGGAAAGATTTAAAAGGGACCGATGGGGCAACGTTTTCATACAGAGGACGGTGTGTGTATGGAACGAGCTGCCAGAGGAAGTGACGGAGGCTGATACAATTACAGTATTTAATAGACATCTGGATGGGTATATGAATAGGAAGGGTTTAGAGGGATATGGACCAAATGCTGGCAAATGGAACTAAATAACTGGTTGGCATGGATGAGTTGGACTGAAGGATTCCTGATGAAGGACTTTTGCCTGAAATGTTGATTTTCCTGCTCCTCAGATGTTGTCTGACTTGCTGTACTTTTCCGGCACCACTCTAATCTGGAGTGAAGGGTCTGTTTGAGCGTTGTAAAGTCTAATGACTCTGTGGCACTAAGAGTTGTGATATCACTAAGTGAGTACATGTTAATGAGCAAGTAACCCCTGTGCAGAGTAGGCAACTGGCAGCCATTGCCAGTCAAGTTTGGACTGTAGGGTGTGAGGGATAGTTGTGGTGTTTCCTTCCAACAGTGGTTGCTGTGTTTCTGTAACAAGGCTACCTGCTGAGCAAGCAGGTCTTCCTGCACGAAGATTGGGGGCAGGGGTGTACATATTCATAAACACAAAAGAACATCGTCCAATCTCAGGACAGAACTAGAATTGGGGAAAAGAACAAGGCAGGCCTTCTGTTCGCCAACATCGCTGCAATAAAAATAGCGAGCAAACCTACATCCAGAACCTCAAACCTGAGCTACAAGTCTTCTCAAAACTCGCTAATAAAAAGAACGAGCTGGTTAGTTAACCATTTGCTGTTAACAGAGAAAATCCACTTCCTAAAAGTCACTTCCCAAAATTATTTGAAAGTAATACATCAGTTACAGAGCAATTGCAAATGGAAAGGCAGTTTTGTTTGCTACTTTATCTGTTATCTCTGACTTCTTGGTGTCACTATCTATTTGATCAAGACTTTTGAACATCATTCTTGTTCCTCAGAATTTCCGAACACACAGCCAGTCATATTAGAAACTCATCACCCGGTCAGAAAGGTATGTACTGTTATGATCCCAGATCAGACCTCCAACTCAATGCAATGATAGATGAGAACACCAAATATGTTACAATCTGGTGAAGGAGCAGTAACCTTTCTTTTCAAACATTTGAGATCCAGGGGAGTTACTGTGAGAATAAAGCCACAGATTAAAATGACAATGCCTTATTCATTAGACTAGTAACGCAATAGATGTGTAACTCATTTCTCAGGCCCAGAATTAACACGTGGTGAATATGTGTGAGATGATCTAATACCCTACAGCATACAGCAAATCAGAAATGCTATCTCAGCAACTTATCCAGTGGCACAGTAAGAGATCAAATCACACTCAACTTCATTTCAGCTCACAATTCCTCGCCTTTGTGAATCTGGCCTCGAACCTTCCTCTCGAACACTGTTTCCATCACAGTTTGTCGGAATGACTGCTCCTACTCTGTTCGAACACCTTCCTATCCAGGGTCTACACACTCTGAAACCACGCTCCAGTATTTATTCACCAGTACAACTCCCCGCCAGCTGGCTTCACTCAGCTAAAGGTTAGCCTGCGTTTTCCCCCGGGCATTAATCATGGCTCCATTGTATCAAGCAAGTATGGCATGCAACCCTTGATCCCTCACTGTCTCAACTGCACTCACGTACGCTTGAGTTTTTTTGAGGGAGTTGCCAAGCAGAGTGATGGGCATCATTTGCTTGGATTTCAGTAGAGTCTTTCGACCAGATTCCACATGGTAGACTAATTCGTAAGGTTGGATCACGTGGGATTCAGAACGAGCTTGCCAATTGGTTACAAGATTGGTTTAACAACAGGATGGAGAGGACAGTGGTGGAGGATTGTTTTTCGGACTGGAGGCTTGTTACTGGCGATATTCCACAGCAATCAGTGTTGGGCCCACTTTTGTTTGTCATTAATTACAGTCATAGAGTCATAGAGATGTACAGCACGGAAACAGACCCTTCAGTCCAACCTGTCCATGCCGACCAGATATCCCAACCTAATCTAGTCCCACCTGCCAACATCCGGCCCATATCCCTCCAAGCCCTTCCTGTACATATACCCATCCAAATGCCTCTTAAATGTTCCACCACTTCCTCTGACAGCTCATTCCATACATGTACCACCCCCTGCGTGAAAAAGTTGCCCCATAGGTCTCTTTAATATCTTTCTCCTCACACCCTAAACCAATGCCCTCTAGTTCTGGACTCCCTGACTCCAGGGAAAAGACTTTGCCTATTTATCCTATCCATGCCCCTCATAATTTTGTAAACTTCCATAAGGTCACCCCTCAGCCTCCAATGCTCCAGGGAAAACAGCCCCAGCCTGTTCAGCCTCTCCCTGTAGCTCAGATCCCCCAACCCTGGCAACATCCTTGTAAATATTTTCTACATCCTTTCAAGTTTCATAACATCTTTCTGATAGGAAGGAGACCAGAATTACACGCAATATTCCAACAGTGGCCTAAACCAATGTCCTGTAGAGCCGCAACATGACCTCCCAACTCCTGTACTCAATATTCTGACCAATAAAGGAAAGCATACCAAACGCCATTTTCACTATCTTATCTACCTGCGACTCCACTTTCAAGGAACTATGAACCTGCACTCCAAGGTCTCTTTGTTCAGCAACACTCCCTAGGACCTTACCATTAAGTGTGTAAGTCCTGCTAAGATTTGCTTTCCCAAAATGCAGCACCTCACATTTATCTGAATTAAACTCCATCTGCCACTTCTCCGCCCATTGGCCCATCTGGTCCAGATCCTGTTGTAATCTGGGCTAACCCTCTTCGCTGTCCACGACACCTCCAATTTTGATGTCATCTGCAAACTTACTAACTGTACCTCTTATGCTCACATCCAAATCATTTATGTAAATGACAAAAAATAGAGGGCCCACCGATCCTTGTGGCACTCCACTGGTCACAGGCCTCCAGTCTGAAAAACAATCCTCCACCACCACCCTCTGTCTTCTACCTAGAGCCAGTTCTGTGTCCAAATGGCTAGTTCTCCCTGTATTCAGTGAAATCTAACCTTGCTAATCAGTCTCCCATGGGGAACCTTGTTGAATGCCTTACTGAAGTCCATATAGATAACATCTACCGCTCTTCCCTCATCAATCCTCTTTGTTACTTCATCAAAAAACTCAATCAAGTTTGAGAGACATGATTTCCCACGCACAAAGCCATGTTGACTAACCCGAATCAGTCCTTGCCTTTCCAAATACATGTACATCCTGTCCCTCAGGATTCCCTCCAACAACTTGCCCACCACTGATGTCAGGCTCACTGGTCTATAGTTCCCTGGCTTGTCCTTACCACCCTTCTTAAACAGTGGCACCACATTAGACAACCTCCAGTCTTCCGGCACCTCACCTGTGACTATCGATGATACAAATATCTCAGCAAGAGGTCCAGCAATCACTTCTCTAGCTTCCCACAGAGTTCTAGGGTACACCTGATCAGGTCCTGGGGATTTATTCTCCTGTACCCGTTTCAAAACATCCAGCACTTCCTCCTCTGTAAAATGGATATTTTGTAAGATGTCGCCATCTATTTCCCTACAGTCTATATCTTCCATATCCTTTTCCACAGTAAATACTGGTGCAAGATACTCAGTTAGCATCTCTCCCATTTTTATTGAAATTATTTAGATGAGTATAGAGAAGGCATGATTAGGAAATTTGCAGATGTGGACGGTGAAGAAGGTTTATGAAGAGAGCTTGATTAATTGAGCCGAGGAGAGGCAGGTGGAGTTTAATTTAGATAAATATGAGGTACTGCATTTTGGCAAAATAAAGAAAGGTAGGACTTATGCTGTTAATGGTCGGGCTCTGGGTAGTGTTGGAGAACAGAGGGACCTAGGGTTCAAGTGCAGAATTCTTTAACTTTTGCGTCACATGTAGACAAGTTGGTTAAGAAGGCATTTAGCACCTTTTTCTTCATTGCTCAGTATAGGAGTTGGGACGTTACGTTGAGGTTGTACAGGATGTTGGTGAGGCCTCTTCTGGAGTAAAAAAGAACAAAGAAACTTACAACACAGGATCAGGCCCTTCGGTCCTCCAAGCCTGCACTAATCCAGATCCTCGAACTAAACCTGTTTCCTATTTTCTAAGGATCTGGATCCCTTTGCTCCCTGCCCATTCATATATCTGTCTAGATGCATCTTAAATGACATTATCATGCCCGCCTCTACCACCTCCATTGGGCATTGCATTCCAGGCACCCACACTCTCTGCGAAAAGAACTTTCCACGCATATATCCTTAAACTTTTCCCTTCTCACCTCAAACTCGCAATTGAGTCCCCCATTCTGGGAAAAAGCTTCTTGTTATCCACCCTGTCTACTTTGTAAACCTCAGTCAGGTCGTTCCTCAACCTCTGTCTTTCTAATGAAAATAATTCTAACCTATTCAATCTCTCTTCATAGCTAGCACTCTTCACACCAGGTAACATCCTGGTGAGCTTCCTCTGCACCCTCTCCAAAGCATTCACATCCTTTTGGCAATGTGGCGACCAGAACTGTACACAGTATTCCAAATGTGGCCGAACCAAAGTCCTATACAACTAACATGACCTGCCAACTCTTGTACTCAATACCCCGTCCAATGAATGAAAGCATACCGTGTGCCTTCGTGACCACTCTAAGGATCTGTGTTGCCATGTTCAGAGTGCAATGGACCTGCACACCCAGATTTCTCAGTATATCAATTTTCCCCAGGGCTTTTCCATTTGCCGTATTGTTCGGTCTTGAATTGGTCTTCCAAAATGCATCACCTCACATTTGCCTGGATTGAACTCCATCTGCTATTTCTCTGCCCAACTCTCCAGTCTATCTATATTCTGCTGCATTCTCTGACAGTCTCCTTACTATCTGCTACTCCACCAATCTTAGTGCCATCTGCAAACTTGTTAATTAGACCACCTATACTTTCCTTCAGATCATAACTGTATATCGCAAACAACAATAATCCCAACATGGACCCCCCAGTAGGACTGAGCCCAAGCCTCTTACTACCATCAGTGGTAACTCCACCAGTTGCTTCTCATAGGAGACCAGAACAGATGCTGTACCCTTAATCTGCGATGGCTCCCCAGCGTGTGTTCTCAGTCTGGCTGAGGCCTTGCACAAACGTAAGGGTTGGAATTCAGAGCAAATATTGTTAAAGACTGATTCTGCAACCACAGATACAGCTGTGCTGGTATCGATCTCTATGGGAACTGGGTGACCATTTAATCAAACATGAATTGTAATCAGTTCCAATTTGGATGTCACTAAGCAATTTAATTGTTCCAACCCACATGAAAGGGGACTTTCCAACATGTGCACTCTCCTGGATATGGGTCCACAAGGTTTTTTTTAAACTCAGCTCAGGCCTTCTAGGACTCCTTTGCTGTCTTGAGACTACAAATCGGCAGCAAATACAATGGCTTGCCGGCCCAGATCCTGAAGAGGTTTTTAGCCACTTGGCTGAGGCTTGGGGATCTGCTATGCGCTGGCCTCGGGTCCCCCTGCTCAGGATATGCCCAGTGTGAAGCTCTGCGATTACCTTGACTCAAGTGATGTTCCCCAAGCTCAGTCGGAAAGGTGAGGATATCCACTTCCATTGGGTTGCCCTGGGGTTCCCATGCTCCACTTCCCACAGTTTCCAATGGTAAAGCCAGTTGTGGGGCCTGTTTGAAGGCCCACTGGGCTTCAGCTAGTAGGAGCTTTTGCATGGTCACATCACCAATCCACATACCCAACAGTCCCTTAGCATTCCATTCACATTCCTCTGCCAATCATCTCAACCTCGTCAAAAATCCCAATATGGATTCCCTGTTGTTCTCTAACAGCCGAATAAGACTGATAGCATCTCAGAATACGAGGAGGTTTGGGATCCTAATATTCCTTCACCAACTCCATTAACTCCTTGGAAGGTTTTAGTGTCGGGTGAAAGTCAAGCCCCTTATAACTGAGAATGCTACGGGTCCACAGGCAGTCTGAAGGATTACTCGTTGCTTTTCACCTGCCCCAATATCATTTACCTCGAAAAAAAATGTCACATTCTTTCAATGTACGGAACCTAGACATTGAGGGCAGGATCAAATGAGTCACCCTTCCCAATTAAAGGCCTGATGTGGATATGCTTACCCCAATTTACTTCAAGGTCGCTGTAGCAAGTGAACGTTCTTCAGGCACTTCCTGTTGTCTCTCGTTGCCACTGAAGTAACGGCACAGAGGCCGTATGCTGTCATCCAGGCACCCTTTATTTACACATGCAAAATACACTTACTGTGGCCAGTCAGCTTAGAGTCAGTCCCCTGAGCTAAGAAGATACTCCTGGTTAGATTTTTAAAAAAATTATTAAACAGTACAGTTTGCAAACAATTAACATTAACAGCTGGATATAGATAAACAGCAATTTACAGGGAAAGGGGCAGCAAAGCCAGGCCCCAAACCCCAACCTTCAACCAGTTTCCAGGGAAATGAGGACAAACCTCGAAGCCCACGTCCTGGTGAGATTTTTTTTAACAGTGAGCTGGTGTTTATTGGGGACTGACAGCAGGCAGATCTGGTTCGATTGGTCGACCAGGACTTTCCTGATTGGCCCAGGTCAACAATCCCAGTCAAGGACCTTGCAGTTAACAATATCCACTTGGCTCCAATCAATGCAAAAATTTTACAATATATGCACACAATTTATGCACAATTATATCTTTATATGCAGACATACTTACAGAGAGTCTGTATATACAAAGTTAAAAATCACACAAGACCACATTATAGTCCAATAACTAGCTACCTGATGAAGGAGCATAGCTCCAAAAACTAGTGCTTCCAAATAAACCTGCTGGACAATAACCTGGTGTTGTGTGATTCTTAACTTTGTACACCCCAGTCCAACACCGGCATCTCCAAACCATGACAATCTATATGCACACACAGTCATATATTAGTCATACATACATCTACAGTCCACCTCTACAATCAAATATACATACCCATATCCATATAGCTATGGTTTGGAGATGCCGGTGTTGGACTGGGGTGTACAAAGTTAAAAATCACACAACACCAGGTTATAGTCCAATAGGTTTAATTGGAAGCACTAGCTTTCGAAATGCTGCTCCTTCCTATCTGATGAAGGAGCGTCACTCCGAAAGCAAGTGCTTCCAAATAAACCTGTTGGGCTATAACCTAGTGTTGTGCAATTTTTAAGCATATCTATGTAGTCATTTGTACACCATCCATGTATGGTCATACATTACAGTCAAACATACACCATGCATGCATTCACAGTTACATACAGAGTCTAGATACTCTCTTACACAAATACACATTCATACTATTATAGTTTCTACATACAGCCATATGTCCACAAATGGCCGTATACATAGACATGCTCACACATTTTTGTTTACATATTTGACCAAGGCAGGAGGATTGCACTATCTCTCTAAACTCATCATTCTGCAGATAAAATCAAAATGCTTTTTTTCCCAGTTGCCAGGGTGATTGATTAAATGTCTTGTATATGTTGTGCTTTAAACAAGTTCTATCGGCCATGTTTTCTGAGAAATTTATCAAGTTTTCCCTTTTGCTCGTTTTCTTTAAAGCAGGTGGCAGCACAATGGGCCGAATGGCCTCCTTTGGTGCAACAACAATGCTGCGACTCGATAATCAACACAATCATTACCAAAAGCAAAACCAACACAATGAGGATGGTAACATACAAAGTCAGTAATGTGGACACATAGCTCTAAAAATCTCTAACATGCACTGTGGACAGGAAAACAGAAAAGGAACAGCGATTGGTTCTCTGAGAAATAAATGAGAGACTTTGGACAAGTTGCTATTGTTGAAGACAAAAGGATAAGGTGCCACTCTGATATTTTGGCACAGGTGGTCACGTCAGTAAACATGCATGGCTTCCTCAGAAGGCCTGAAGTGTAGGAAAATGCAATCTTGAGATGTTCTTTCAATCACTGCTTCGAAAGAACAGCCACGTTTCATTCTGAACTTGAGAAGATGGCTGTATTTTCGGGGATCAGAGAGAGCACCGAGGCAGCTTGTTCTTAACAGGCTTTTCCCCATCGGAACCAAACGAAAGAATTGATTCCTCCAATGGTTAAGGGTCATGACAGCAAAGTGAGTAGTTATCACCAGGCATGTGATTTACAGGAAACGCTTGTTAAAAAGAAATACCCAAATCGATGGGGATGTTTCACTGACCAATTTTTAAAAAGAGACAACTCCCACAAAACGTAAAACATTTCCATTTTCCACAGTTCTTTGAATATGAAACTTCTTTCCAACAGTATAGACAGACCTATGATAAACATCATTGTTTTCAACCTCAGAATTCCCAGAACAAGACTTCTTTGAACTGTTTCCTACTTTCTCATTCCTTCTCAGGGTTTCAACATCTCAGACTTCCCACATTTCTCCTTTCATTTCAAACCAACATTGTAACCACAGCCTCTCTTCACTTTTTGTTTTACTCATTTCAATCCAATTGGCTTCCTGCACTGTGTTCCTTGGACTTTCTCCAAGAAATAGCTAACTATCAAGAGAACAAAGAGGGAACCTCTGGTGATTTTCACGAGAAGGAATTGTCGGGACCCATTAAAAACCAGTTCGAAGCAACCGTCTTAAGGTAGACATCTTGGAAGCAATGTTGGCACATTTTAGATCGATGAGTGACTTCCAGAATGAATGCTATTTTTCTGGTAAAATTAACTCAGCAGCAACTACATTCCACCCCTGTTACCCACACTCTTGTTCTGTTTGGATTGAGTTATAGAATCATACATTCTACAGACCTACAGCACAGAGAATCACTGCAGTGTGAAAACAGGCCCTTTGGCCCAATAAGTCCACACCGACCCTCCGAAGAGTATCCCACCCAGACTCACTCCCCTACCTTCTTACCCAACAGTTACTCCTGACTCATGCACCTAACCCACATATCCCTGAACACTATGGTTAATCTCTCATGGCCAATCTACCTAACCTGCACATCTTTGGACTGTGGGAAGAAACCGGAGCACTCGGAGGAAGCCCATGCAGACACGGGGAGAATGCACAAACTCCACACAGACAGCCACCCGAAGTAGAATCAAACCAGGGTCTCTGGCGCTGGGAGGCAGCAGCGCTAACCACTGAGCCACCATGCCAACCTCAAGAAAGGCCCTCCAGTCCATTATATACGTGCCGATCAGAAACAGGCAGCAAGGTATTCTAATCCTCCTTCCCAGCACTTGGCCTGTAGTGATTGTAATGAGGTCAACGAGTTCCCTGATTGGGACTGTGAGGCTGTTCCAATCAGGGAGTCCTGGTTGACAGATCGGGTTGGCACGGTGGCTCTGTGGTTAGCACTACTGCCTCACAGTGCCAGCTTCGATTCCAGCTTTGGACAATTGTCTGTATGGAGTTTGCACATTCTCCCCGTGTCTGCGTGAGTTTCCTTCAAGTGCTCCAGTTTCCTCCCACAGTCCAAAGATGTGCAGGTCAGGTGGATTGGCTGTGATAAATTGCCCTTAGTGTTCAGGGATGTCTAGCTTAGGTGCATTAGTCAGGGGTAGATGTCGAGTAATAGGGTTGGGGAATGAGTCTCAGTGGGTTACTCTTTGGAGAGCCGGTGTGGATTCGTTGGGCTGAGGAGCGTGTTTCCACAGTGTAGGGATCTGGGGAGGTCGTGCCTGACAAACCTGTTAGAATTCTTTGAAGAAGTAACAAGTAGGTTAGACCAGGGAAACCCAGTGGATGCTATCTATCTAGACTTCCAAAAGACCTTTGATAAGGAGGCTGCTGAATAAGGTGAGGGCCCATGGTGTTCGAGGTGAGCTACTGGCATGGATTGGGGATTGGCTGTCTGACAGAAAGTCGAGAGTTGGGATAAAAGGTTCTTTTTCAGAATGGCAGCCAGTGACAAGTGGTGTCCCACAGGGTTCAGTGTTGGGGCCGCAGCTGTTTACTTTATATATTATTGATCTGGATGAAGGGACTGGGGGCATTCTAGTGAAGTTTGCCGATGATACGAAGTTAGGTGGACAGGCAGGTAGTACTGAGGAGGTGGGGAGGCTGCAGAAAGATTTAGACGGTTTGGGAGAGTGGTCCAGGAAATGGCTGATGGAATTCAACGTGAGCAAATGCGAGTCTCACACTTCAGGAAAACGAACACAGGCATGGACTATTTCATAAATGGTGAAGGAATTCACAAAACCAAAGTACAAAGGGATCTGAGAATGCTAGTCCAGGATTCTCTAAAGATTAACTTGCAGGTTGAGTCCGTGATTGAGAAAGTGAATGTAATGTTGTCATTTACCTCAAGAGGGTTGGAATATAAAAGCAGCGATGGGCTTCTGAGACTTTATAAAGCTCTGGTTAGGCCCCATTTGGAGTACTGTGTCCAGTTTTGGGCCCCACTCCTCAGGAAGGACATACTGGCACTGGAACGTGTCCAGCGGAGATTCACACGGATGATCCCTGGAATGGTAGGTCTAACATAAGATGAACGGCTGAGGATCCTGGGATTGTATTCATTAGAGTTTAGAAAGTTGAAGGCGATCAAATAGAAACTGACAAGATAATGCATGGCTTAGAAAGGATGGACACTGGGAAGTTGTTACTGTTAGGCGGGGAGACTAGAACCCGCGGACACTGTGTTAGAACTAGAGGGGGCCAAGTTAGAACAGAAATGAGGAGACATTTCTTCAGCCAGAGAGTGGTGGGCCTGTGGAATTCATTGCCAGGGAGCACAGTGGAGGCCGGGATGTTAAATGTCTTCAAAACTGAGATTGATACATTCTTAATCTCGCAAGGAATTAAGGGCTATGGGAAGAGTGGGGGTAAGTGGAGTTGAAATGCCCATCAGCCATGATTAAATGGCGGAGTGGACTCGATGGGCTGAATGGTCTTACTCCCACACCTATGTCTTATGGTCTTATGGCCTTATGGATTCGATGATTCTATGATCTAAACAGGAGTGTCAAGGGTTCGGTTCACTCTGAGGGCCGGCCCTGAGGAAGCCAGATCAGTGTCATGTACTCCGCATGTGTAAATAAAGGATGACTTGTTGGTGGATACTAGCCTCTGTGGAGTTATTTTGCGTCCCATAGCCTCATATCTTAAACTGCAAATCTCCATCGAAATACTTCTCCAATGTTATGACGGTCTCTGTCTCTGCCATCCTTAAAGGCAATGAGTCCCAGACTCCCCTAACACTGTGTTTGAAAATGTTTTTCCTCACATTTTCTCTAAACTTCCTGCTTCTTCCCTTAAATCGATGCCCCCCCCGGTCACAGACTCCTCTAATCAAGGGGACAAGTTTCTTCCTATCTACCTTAACTATATCCTTCATAAGTTTGAAACAAAAACAGAAATTGCTGGAAACACTCAGCAGGTCTGACAGCTCCCACAGAGAGAAGTCAGAATTAACATTCCAGGTTGAGTGACCCTTCTTCAGAATTGATCCCCTCACAACTTTATTCATCTCAATCATGTCCTTTGTCGGTCTTCTCTCCTGTAAGGAAAGCAACCACAATCTGTATATCAGGGTAATACTGAGATAATGATTTGATTCCCTACAGTGTGGGAACAGGCCCTTCAGCCCAACAAGTCCACACCAACCCCTCCCTCCACCCCCCCCAAAGAGCAGCCCACCCAGACCCAGTCCTCTGCACCTAACACTACGGACAACTTAGCATGGCCAATTCACCGAACCTGCACGTCTTTGAACTGTGGGAGGAAACCGGAGCAAACCCACGCAGACACGGGGAGAATGTGCAAACTCCACACAGAGAGTTGACCGAGGTGGGAATTGAACCTGCGTCCCTGGTGCTGTGAGGCAGCAGTGCTAACCACTGAGCTACCATACAATTCGAAATGCAAACAGTTTATATACATAACTTTTAACATCTTAGTGCTTGACAGAAGTTTCAATATGCATGTTGTCTTAACAAATGTGATGAAAGTATATTTTATATATTAACTGGGGTATTGGGTTCTGAAGTAAAGAGTTTACAAATATATAACCAAGCATCAAACATTGGACCCTCAACCCTTCAACTCTACTCCACTCTTCAATAAGATCTGATTTTAATCTTAACTCTACATTCCTGCATATCCCAATAATATTTCACATTTCTAAGCAACCAAGAATCTATCTACATTAGCCTTGTAATCATAACTGCTTTTGGTTTTGAGCTCTCTGAACGTGATTTTGTTTTCGGCCCAGACCCAATTACTTTTAGCGGTGGTCAAACTAGTACTTTGTAGATGTCTTGTGACATAAGCCAAATAGCGAGACTGGATACCTGGTGATGTAATTGCAGAGATGTTGAGGTTTTAAAACCCAGGAAATGAGAGGTCAGAAGTCGATACATTTCAAAACGAAAAACACAAAACAGCAGCTGTGCTGATTCACACATTCAAAGTAGCCAAGGGACAGAAAAAGCCCTTGAATAAAAATTTTATTCAAGTTCACTGATGTTCGTGTGTGTGTGTGTGTGTGTGTGTGTGTGTGTGTGTGTGCGTGTGTGTGTGTGTGTGTGTGTGTGTGTGTTTGCATGTGTCTGTGTGTGTTTATATTTGCATTTATATTTGCATGTGTGTGCACATCTGTGTGTGAGGTTTTGTGTGTGTGTGGTTGTGTGAGTGTTAGAGAAGGACAGTAACAGATTGGGAACTTGGACAAATGTTAAATTAAAAAGCAGAAAGAAAGATTCAGTCTGTTTTCCCAGCAGACTTCTTTATGGATACTCAACCCCAGGGAAGTATGACTTTTATTCTTCATTCTGAATTTTCTTACTGAACTGATAATTTACAAATGGTGTCCTTGCAGGAAATGGCTGCACATTTACCTGATTTTTTTTCATCATTCATAGTGTGTGGGCATCACTATCTGCACCATTCAAAGTTGGTCATGAGATGGTGGCGCTGAACTGTCTTCTTGAACATTTGGCGTTAACTTGTTGTAAGTCAAGCCACAATGTTGTTGGGGCAGAAGTTTGAGTATTTTGACCCAGCCACACTGAAGGGACAGTAAGATGGCGTCAGAAACATTGTTTGAAGGATAGCTGCAGGTGATGGTGCCTCCATGTCTCCAGGTATCTGCTGTCCTTGTCCTTCCAGATGGAGGCGGTAATGGTGCTATCAAAGAGAATCTTGGCAAATCTCTGCGGCATGGCTTGTATAATTGGTATACACTGCTGCTACTGAGTGTCAGTGATGGAGAAAGTGGATGTTTGTGGATATGATGTCACTCACTGCTGTATTCCTCGCTTCTGACCTGAACTTGCTGCTCTATGTGACAAATCCAGTTAGGTTTCTGGTCAATGGGGACTCCCCAGGATGCTGATAGTGGTGAATCACTGATGCTGAGTCACTGAATGTTGAGGAATGTTGTTTAGATTCTTGTTTGGTCATGGCCTGGCATTTATGTAGCTTGAATGATGCTTGCACTTGTCTGCTCAATTGTCCTGGTCTGACTGTATATGGACGCGCCCTGCTTCAGTGAGTGAGGAGTTGTGAATCGTGCTGAACATTGTGCAATCTATGATGGAGGGAAGATTAGCTGATAGCTCGACTTGTGACAGTCTCTTGAGGAACTCTTGCGAAAATGTGACTCTCTTCATGACTGCATCTCCTGGGAAAATATAGACACAAGCAAACTCACTGGTCTTTCTCACTGAACTTTAACTAACAAATCATTCTGACCTTTTCCAGTCACTTTGATGACTTTGAGGCTGTTAACCACGGCAGCTGTTGGTTTGGATTTTCCTTCTCAGTTGCATTGGTTTCTGGGCACTGGTCTCTCTGTGTCTGGTTTGTAAAAGCTCAACTTGTAAATTATTTTGCAATTATCTTAGCAAGTAATTTGTCTAGTCATTTAATTTCAGTTGCACAATCTCATCAAAGCGGTATTTTCAGTTTAAAAAAATGTTATAAAACTATATTCTGCATTCTGTTCTGTTACCCCACATATTTATGTAAGGTGTAATTTGTCTCGTTAGCACACAATACTTTTCGCTGTATCTTGGTAAATGTGACAATAGTAATTATGGCGGCACGGTGGTTAGCACTGCTGCCTCACAGCGCCAGAGACCCGGGTTCAATTCCCGGCTCAGGCTACTGCCTGTGTGGAGTTTGCACATTCTCCCCGTATCTGCGTGGGTTTTCTCCCACAGTCCAAAAAGTGTGCAGGTTAGGTGAATTGGCCATGCTAAATTGCCTGTAGTGTTAGGTAAAGGGGTAAATGTAGGGGAATGGGTGGGTTGCGCTTCGGCGGGTCAGTGTGGACTTGTTGGGCCGAAGGGCCTGTTTCCACACTGTAAGTAGCCAAACCAAACCAAATCAAAATGCTATTTCGACCGAATGTGAAAATAAATTGCGTTCCTGACTCTTACAGACAAACAAGTCACTTTCTCAGAACTGAAGAAAATCAAAGTCCTTTAATTTCTACAATAGAATCTAGTACCTCAACGTATTATATCATAAAGCCTCATCATCATAGGAATCACTCATTTTGTCTAACTCATGAACACTCTGAGAGGCAGATTAGGTACCCTATAGTGTGGAAACAGGCCCTTTGGCCCAACATGCCCCTATCGACGCTCCAAAGAGTAATCCACACAGACCCATTCCACTACTCTCTATTTACCCCTCATTATTGCACCTAACACTAGGGCCAATTTAACCAGAATGGGACTATTTGGTGCTAACTTTTGGCGGCGATCATTTGGCCCTGCCGTTTTGGAGCTCATTACTTTGGCGCTCAGCTGTTTTGGCGCCAATTCAGAATAAACAAAATGTCTTGTAGAGCCCGTAAGAAATTTGTTTTTATTGCATGGTAAAAAATAAATCTAATTATTTTTTATTCATTATTTTAATCTATTCATTATAAAAATGAACTTTTACATTTTGCTACATTTATCAAACGCATATAGATAACCATGGTGTGAAAATTTTGGTTTGTCTCTCTTGCTTATTTCTAGTACGGGCTGTACAAGAAAATAGAAAGAAAATTGTATTACAGCTTTCCAATGTGAAGCCAGAAGGGCTTAAGTGTCATCAAGGCAGTAGATGACTATTAACAATTGTTAAATGAGAAAATGGTTACAAAACATGATTTGAATCTACAGCGGGTCATTACAGCTTTGACTATCAACTCTTGCTAGTTGAGAAAATTACATCGGGTCGTTAGTCATCCTCTCTTCTTTAACCAAACAAGACTTCTTTATAATTCTGAATTGTCGCCAAAACAGCTCAGCACCAAAACGACGGGGCCAAATCTTACCCGACCCCAACTTAACACGGCCAATCCACCTAACCGGCACACCTCTGGATTGTGGGAGGAAACCTACACAGGCACAATGTGCAAACTCCCCACAGACAGTCACCTGAGGTGGGAATTGAACCCAGGTCCCTGGCACTGTGAGGTAACAGTGCTAACCACGGAGCCACTATGCCCACCATTTGGCTCAATAGCTCTACCCACAACCTTTAATAATCAAGCACTGTGCAAGGTCAGATAATCTCAATAAATCCCTGCAATTCTGCCCTTTGCCTCTCCTGTATGACCACCCTCCAGGTCATACTTGTAGAGGTGTTGGCAGGTTTGGATGGAAAGATATGAGGAGGAAGCAAAATCAACCAGGCTACGTTGCAATTCTGATACTGTTTCACTCCTGGTGAAGCAATACGTTATTGCAGGGTATGTGGACCCATGTTTCCCATTCCCCATCAACAGTGGAAAATCTCAAGAAACCAAGTTGGATTTCTGGGATGGCAGAGTGATTGAACTGGTTGGGATTATATCCAGCTGCAAATGTGTTGCTGGTCAAAGCACAGCAGGCCAGGCAGCATCTCAGGAATAGAGAATTCGACGTTTCGAGCATAAACCCTTCATCAGGAATAAGAGAGAGAGAGCCAAGCAGGCTAAGATAAAAGGTAGGGAGGAGGGACTAGGGGGAGGGGCGATGGAGGTGGGATAGGTGGAAGGAGGTCAAGGTGAGGGTGATAGGCCGGAGTGGGGTGGGGGCGGAGAGGTCAGGAAGAGGATTGCAGATTAGGAGGGCGGTGCTGAGTTAGAGGAAACCGACTGAGACAAGGTGGGGGGAGGGGAGATGAGGAAACTGGAGAAATCTGAATTCATACCTTGTGGTTGGAGGGTTCCCAGGCGGAAGATGAGGCGCTCCTCCTCCAGCTGTCGTGTAGTTGTGTTCTGCCGGTGGAGGAGTCCAAGGACCTGCATGTCCTCGGTGGAGTGGGAGGGAGAGTTAAAGTGTTGAGCCACGGGGTGATTGGATTGGTTGGTTCGGGCGGCCCGGAGGTGTTCTCTGAAGCGTTCAGCAAGTAAGCGGCCCGTCTCCCCAATATAGAGGAGGCCACATCGGGTGCAGCGGATGCAATAGATGATGTGTGTGGAGGTACAGGTGAACTTGTGGCGGATATGGAAGGATCCCTTGGGGCCTTGGAGGGAAGTGAGTGTGGAGGTGTGGGCGCAAGTTTTACATTTCCTGCGGTTGCAGGGGAAGGTGCCGGGGGTGGAGGTTGGGTTGGTGGGGGGTGTGGATCTGACAAGGGAGTCACGAAGGGAGTGGTCCTTGCGGAACGCTGATAGGGGAGGGGAGGGAAATATATCCTTGGTGGTGGGGTCCGTTTGGAGGTGGCGGAAATGGCGGCGGATGATACGTTGTATGCGGAGGTTGGTGGGGTGGTAGGTGAGAACCAGTGGGGTTCTGTCTTGGTGGCGGTTGGAGGAGCGGGGCTCAAGGGCGGAGGAGCGGGAAGTGGAGGAGATGCGGTGGAGGGCATCGTCGATCACGTCTGGGGGGAATCTGCGGTCCTTGAAGAAGGAGGCCATCTGGGCTGTGCGGTGTTGGAATTGGTCCTCCTGGGAGCAGATGCGGTGGAGACGAAGGAATTGGGAATATGGGATGGCGTTTTTACAGGGGGCAGGGTGGGAGGAGGTGTAGTCTCGGTAGCTGTGGGAGTCAGTCGGTTTATAATAGATGTCTGTGTTGAGTCGGTCGCCCGAGATAGAAATGGAAAGGTCTAGGAAGGGGAGGGAGGAGTCTGAGACAGTCCAGGTGAATTTCAGGTCAGGATGGAAGGTGTTAGTAAAGTTGATGAACTGTTCAACCTCCTCGTGGGAGCACGAGGTAGCGCCGATACAGTCATCGATGTAGCGGAGGAAAAGGTGGGGGGTGGTGCCAGTGTAGTTGCGGAAGATGGACTGTTCCACATATCCTACGAAGAGGCAGGCATAGCTGGGGCCCATGCGGGTGCCCATGGCAACTCCTTCAGTTTGGAGGAAGTGGGAGGATTGAAAAGAGAAGTTATTCAGGGTGAGGACCAGTTCAGTCAGTCGAAGGAGGGTGTCAGTGGAAGGGTACTGGTTGGTGCGGCGGGAAAGGAAGAAGCGGAGGGCTTTGAGTCCTTCGTGATGGGGGATGGAGGTGTACAGGGACTGGATGTCCATAGTGAAAATAAGGCGTTGGGGACCGGGGAAGCGAAAATCCTGGAGGAGGTGGAGGGCGTGGGTGGTGTCCCGATCGTAGGTGGGGAGTTCTTGGACTAAAGGGGACAGGACCGTGTCGAGGTATTGGGAGATGAGTTCGGTGGGGCAGGAGCAGGCTGAGACAATGGGTCGGCCGGGGCAGGCAGGTTTGTGGATTTTGGGCAGGAGGTAGAAACGGGCGGTGCGGGGTTGTGGGACTATGAGGTTGGAGGCGGTGGATGGGAGATCCCCTGAGGTGATGAGGTCCTGGATGGTCTGGGAGATGATGGTTTGGTGGTGGGAGGTGGGGTATGCCTCCTTCTTCAAGGACCGCAGATTCCCCCCAGACGTGATCGACGATGCCCTCCACCGCATCTCCTCCACTTCCCGCTCCTCCGCCCTTGAGCCCCGCTCCTCCAACCGCCACCAAGACAGAACCCCACTGGTTCTCACCTACCACCCCACCAACCTCCGCATACAATGTATCATCCGCCGCCATTTCCGCCACCTCCAAACGGACCCCACCACCAAGGATATATTTCCCTCCCCTCCCCTATCAGCGTTCCGCAAGGACCACTCCCTTCGTGACTCCCTCGTCAGATCCACACCCCCCACCAACCCAACCTCCACCCCCGGCACCTTCCCCTGCAACCGCAGGAAATGTAAAACTTGCGCCCACACCTCCACACTCACTTCCCTCCAAGGCCCCAAGGGATCCTTCCATATCCGCCACAAGTTCACCTGTACCTCCACACACATCATCTATTGCATCCGCTGCACCCGATGTGGCCTCCTCTATATTGGGGAGACGGGCCGCTTACTTGCTGAACGCTTCAGAGAACACCTCCGGGCCGCCCGAACCAACCAATCCAATCACCCCGTGGCTCAACACTTTAACTCTCCCTCCCACTCCACCGAGGACATGCAGGTCCTTGGACTCCTCCACCGGCAGAACACAACTACACGACGGCTGGAGGAGGAGCGCCTCATCTTCCGCCTGGGAACCCTCCAACCACAAGGTATGAATTCAGATTTCTCCAGTTTCCTCATCTCCCCTCCCCCCACCTTGTCTCAGTCGGTTTCCTCTAACTCAGCACCGCCCTCCTAATCTGCAATCCTCTTCCTGACCTCTCCGCCCCCACCCCACTCCGGCCTATCACCCTCACCTTGACCTCCTTCCACCTATCCCACCTCCATCGCCCCTCCCCCTAGTCCCTCCTCCCTACCTTTTATCTTAGCCTGCTTGGCTCTCTCTCTCTTATTCCTGATGAAGGGCTTATGCTCGAAACGTCGAATTCTCTATTCCTGAGATGCTGCCTGGCCTGCTGTGCTTTGACCAGCAACACATTTGCAGCTGTGATCTCCAGCATCTGCAGACCTCATTTTTTACTCGGGATTATATCCACTCCAGGTTTGAAGAATGGGGAGATAAAATTCTGACAGGAGTAAACAGGGAAAACACAGGAATGTTGTCCCCTGATGAGTGGGGAGTCCAGAACTAGGGGGTCACACTCTGAGGATACGGGGGTAGGCCATTTGGGACTGAGATGAGGAGACAGTTCTTCACCCAGAGCCTGTGGAACTCTCTGGAACAGAACACTGTTGAAGTCAAAACATTCTCAAGAAAGAGTTGGACATAGGTCTGGGGGCTAAAGAGATCGAAAGGATGTGGGGAGAGAGCAGGAACAGGAAACGGAGTTGGATGATCAGCCATGATTGTGTTGAATGGTGGAGCAGGCTCGACGGGCCGAATGGCCTTCTGCTGCTGCTATTTTCTATGTTTCCATAATTGAAATGACCAAAGAAATAGGTGTAATTATCTACAAGTTTTCTGGTATAAACTGCAGTTGCTAACATGCGTGAGTGAGACAGGAACTTGGATACTTGGTGTAACAGTTCACAACTATCTCAGCCCCTGCATCACAGAAGATTGAGCGTTCATCCGTCTGCTGACTCATTCCAGTGTTGTGTTTACAAAGTCCTTGTCCATTTCCTGTCTGGGTTAACCTTATCGAGGTCACAAACTGCCCTCTGCAGCGATGGACCCAGAGGAATAGACAGATGGACTGAATCATCCATATCCTGTGAATAACAGAACGATGATGCTGAGAGCCAGGACGCCACACTTAGAAGTGTGTCCACTCTCCAGCTTGGCTGTAAGGGATGAGAATCCCCTGATGTCTATCAGTGCTAGTACAGATATAGACAGGGAGCTCTGTTCCTCCAACCCTGACTCAGTGCATTGAATGACCGTTGTCCTGTCGCCATATCCACTCTCAGATTAATGCTTCCCCACCTCCCCCCAACCATAAACTGTTGTTGACACTAGAATTGATGGGTCAGAATAAAAATAAGCGGAGTTTTATCTTATAGCGAACCCTCCACTGTCCCTGTCCTGGGAGTGTTTTGGGGAACAGTGTAGAGAGAGCTTTACTCTGTATCTAACCCTGTGCTGTCCCTGTCCTGAGAGTGTTTGATGGGCACAGTGTAGAGGGAGATTTACTCTGTACCTAACTCCGTGCTGTCCTTCTCCTGGCAGTATTTGATGGGGACATGTAGAGGGAGCTTAACACACCACGGAGGGATGTGGAAACAAGGTGAGATTTTGAAAATTCGGGAATTACCTACACAAGACACAAGATCAGCAAGGGTGAATGGGAGGCAAGGCAAGTCTGCGTAGAAGGGGGGCATGTTTATTTGGGATTAGGTGCTGGAGGGATGAGTGAGGTGGAGAGAGCAATGAAAGAGTTGTCCCTCTCCTGAGAGTGGTTGATGATGACAGTGCAGAGGGAACATTACTCTGTATCTAACACCGTGCTGTCCCTGTCCTGGGAGTGTTTGATGGGGACAGTGTAGAGGGAGCTTTACTCTGTATCTAACACCGTGCTGTCCCCGTCCTGGGAGTGTTTGATGGAGACAGTGTAGAGAGAGCTTTACTCTGTATCTAACCCCGTGCTGTCCCTGTCCTGGGAGTGTTTGATGGGGACAGGTTAGAGGAAGCTTTACTCTGTATCTAACCCCATGCTGTCCCTGTCCTGGGCGTGTTTGATGGGAACAGTGTAGAAGGAGCTTTACTCTGTATCTAAGCCCGTGTTGTCCCTGTCCTGGGAGTGTTTGATGGGAACAGTGTTGAGAAAGCTTTACTTTGTATATAGCCCTGTGCTGTCCCTGTCCTGGGAGTGTTTGATGGGGACAATGTAGAAGGAGCTTTACTCTGTATCTAGCCCCGTGCTGTCCCTGTCCTGGGAGTGTTTGATGGGGACAGTGTAGAGGGAGCTTTATTCTGTATCTAACTCTATGCTGTCCCTGTCCTGGGAGTGTTTGATGGGAACAGTGTAGAGTAAGCTTTACTCTGTATCAACCCCGTCCTCTTCCTGTTCTAGGAGTGTTTGATGGGGGGAGTTAGTAACCGATGTCAGAAACCCTAGATAACACAAGGCGATGTCCATCGGTGCTGAGGATGTGACCATGGTTTTGAACACCATAGTGCATGGGTCAGAGCTTGGCTCTGTGCAGTGAAGTTTCTCCAGAAGAAACTCTTTAAGCTATCCGTAGATTCCTCTTAGATCCCAGCTCCATCTGTCGCTCAGCCCACGACCTTCATCCCTTCCACCTGCAGACGCGACTCTTTCACTGCTCTCTCCACCTCACTCATCCCTCCAGCACCTCACCCCGATTAAACATGTCCCCCTTCTACCCAGACTTGCATTGCCTCCGGTGCACCCTTGCTGTCCTTGCGTTTTGTGTAGGCAACACCTGAATTTTCAAAGTCTCACCTTGTTTCCACATCCCTCTGTGGTGTCGGCCTCCTCTTTACCTGTGTAACCTCCTCCAGCCCAACCCGCTCTGAGGCCTTTGTGTCCCTCAAGTTCTGAGGAACCTTCTGCGTAACTCCAGCTTTTTGTCAGTGCAGCATTGATAGCCATGGTTTCAGTGATCCAGACCCCACACTCAGTCGAGGTCTTTCCAGTTGGCCATGTGGACGTGACAGTCAAGAAGGCACAATAACACGTCATCGTCCTCAGGATGCGAAGGAAATTCAGCGTGCCCATAAGGACCTCACCAACTTTTACAGATGCACCACCGAAAGCATCTGTCCAGATCCATCACGGCTTGATATGGGACAACTGCTCTGCTCAGGACTGTAAGAAACTACAGGGAGTTGTGAACACAGCCCAGCCTCTTACACAAGCCAACCTTCCATCCCTGGGTGAGTCAACGAGCATGGCGTTGGACAGGCAGCATCCCAGGAGCATCCATTGACTCCATCCACACTCCTCACTGCCTCAGGAAGGCAGCTAATGTCATCAAAGACCCCTCCCATCCCGGTTATAACCTCTTCCAACCTCCTTCCATCAGGCAGAAGTGAGCAAAGCTTAAACCCATGCACCAACAGATTCAGGAACAGCTTCTTCCTCACTGTCATTGTCCTGCTGAATGGACCTTGCAACTTTCAAATCTAATGTTAATCCTGCTTAGCGCAACTGTAACTCTGTAAGCCTCACTCTGTCTAAATATCTGTGGTCTGTATATTCTCGTTTGCTATGCTCTGCCGATAATGCTCGCAAAACAAAACATTTCACTGTACTTCGGTAGATGCGGCAACAATAAATCAAATCCAATTAAACCCCACCTCACTTCCTAATATCTTCTGATACCACTCAGCGACAAGCCTTTTCCAATTGAACAATGTTTTGCAATGTTGCTTATGGCGATAAAGAATTTGGTCTTACACTGGTGAAGATCAAATTTGATTTCATTTAATTTGATTTATCATTATCACATGCACCTCAGTACAATGAAAAGTTTTGTTTTGCGTGCAGTACTTGCAGAACATACCAAACAAAGTGCGTTAGGGTAATAGAACGGAGTGAAGAATACAATATTACAGTGGCAGAGAAGGTGAACAAAGAGTGAGATTAATCAACATTAAATTGAAAAGATTAGATTAGATTAGATTACTTACAGTGTGGAAACAGGCCCTTCGGCCCAACAAGTCCACACCGACCCGCCGAAGCGCAACCCACCCAGACCCACTCCCCCACATTTACCCCTGCACCTAACACTACGGACAATTTAGCATGGCCAATACACCTAACCGCACATTTTTAGACTGTGGGAGGAAACCAGAGCACCCGGAGGAAACCCGCGCAGACACGGGGAGAATATGCAAACTCCACACAGACGGGAACTGAACCCGGGTCTCTGGCGCTGTGAGGCAGCAATGCTAACCACTGTGCCGCCCACAAAACTTGAGAGCTCTGTTCGGTGGGGAAGAAGCTGTTCTTGAACCTGTTGTGACATGTGCTTAAGTTTTTGGAATGGACTGCCCCACAGAAGGAAGAACGCCGAATTTCAAAAAGATTAATTTGTACTGCTCGGCAAGGTGAGCCCTCATCTGAAGTGCGTCAATTATTGTTCCATTTCAGATTTGGCATTCTTGCAATTCTGTCCTGATGAATGTGAGAGAAGAAGTTTTGACATATGTCTGCTTCTTCAAGTTCTGTTCCATCAAGTGACATTTGTAAAGAAGCTGTCGCATTTCAGCGGTGGACTTTTTGGTGGTTGGAATTAGGGATTTCACTTATCGGTTTTGTTAAGGACTTTCTGATAAGTTGGCACTTCAGGGGTTAAACAGAATTCTGGATTGCATTGACTTGGGGGCATTGACAGTCTTTCGGAAGCTGTGGGCCATGGTGATGCTAATAAGAGTGCCGAAGATTGAAGAGCAAGGCTTAAGTGCTGCTTTAATCCATTAAAGTTTAATTGAAGCCCCGAGCAAGACCGCAATGAAACTGTATTCTCTGTTTTATTTTCTGAAACACCCCCCCCCAACCCATTTAATAGCAGAGCAGCAAGAGAAAAAGCAAAGCCAGCTATGCTTGGTACTCATACAGCTGAAGGGGCAACAACATTTTACATCCCTTGTGTCTTCAAATTACTTTGCAAGAAATTTGACACCAACTTACATCAAGGGACAATAGGGCAGGAAGTGAAATGTTTTAAGGAACGTTTTGAAGGGGAAGACTGACAAATTATGGCTGTTCAATTATATACAAGAATTCAATCCTGATACAGTGGGCCTAACAAAACTTTTATTGCCCCTGGAGCAAATCTCCTACCTTCATTGTGGGCATTTCTGAGTCTAATTGATATTCAATGCAGCGATGGTTCCTCATCTCTCAAAGATATGCATGTGGCTCAGCGGGGAGCAATCCCACTTCAGAGTTGGGAGGTTGTCTGTTTGGTAAGTGAGTCCGTCAGCAGCAAGGCCTAAAGAGGAACCACAAGCTTCAGAGCTGCTCTGAGGCCAGGCCCTCAGCCCCACCCTAGCCTTGCTCCCCCCTACCCAAGCACTGCAGCCACCCCCAATGACTGGACCCTGATTTACCTCCTGCCCCAGTTTCTGCACAATAGGTCCCTGTGTCTCCTGGGATCGCTTTGTCTATATACGCTGCCATTAACTCCCCTTGTACTCATGGACACAACAGCACAAAATGGGAAAAGGTTGACCATTGTAAAGTCTTTGACAGAAGGTACTTGTGTAACAAGAATTAGTTTATGACATGCTCATAAAATGGCAGTTATAACGAGAGACTAAGATACCTTAGGCTGGATGGTTATGCATACTCAGACTAACATCTACAGCTCGCTCCTCCCAGAGACAATCATGTATATCTGAATTAAACCTGCTGGAACAACTGCTTTCTACAATATCTCCTCCCAAGACCCTTCCCCTCATTTATCCCATTAAATTTTTTTTTTAATGAGTGCATCAAGTCTCCCACTCTGCCTTCTCTCCCAGTCTCTTAGCTTTGTAAACGTAACCAATCTGGAGGGTTGTGTTGACTCTTTCGGGCTGTGTTGGTTCTGTGTACGTGAGCTGCGGATTGTAGCCTGATACCCAAGTACATAATAAGGGCTTCTTCTGTACTGTGCATCTTTAACTTCACTCCACTGCAGTTGTAACGCTCTCTGATTGTACAGTGACTGAAGGGATAATGTTTGTATGTCGAGGATGGTTTTCTCTGGTTTGTGGGAAGAAGGCATGAACATTGTTAACCCATCAAATATTGGACCATAGGATCTCATACTCACACTCACAGTTCTGTGTCTGTGTGCGTGTGTGTGTATTTGTCATAATGTGTGTGTATGTCTGTGTCTCTGTGTACCTGTGTGTATGAGACAGTGTGTGTGCCTGTCTATGTCTGTCTGTGTCTGTGTCTATGTCTGTCTGTGTGTGTCTGTATGTCTATGTGTCTGTGTGTGCATGTTGTGAGTCTATGTGTGTGTGTGTGTCTATGTGTCTGTGTATGTCTGTGTCTCTATGTGTGTCTATGTGTGTGCGTGTCTCCATGTGTATCTATGTATGTGCGTGTGTGTCTATGTGCATCTATGTATGTGTGTCTCTATGTGTGTCTGTGTGGGTGTGTGTGTCTCTATGTGTGTATGTCTCCATGTATATCTATGTGTGTGTGTGCGTGTGTGTGTGCGTGTGTGCATGTGTGTGTGTCTATGTGCATCTGTGTGTGTGTGTGCCTGTGTCTCAATGTGTGTGTGTGTGTGTGTGTCTGTGTCTGTGTCTCTATGTGTCTGCCTATATGGGTGTGTACGTGAGTGCGTGCAGGTGTATGTGTGCATGCATATGTGTGTATCTGAGTTTGTGTGTGTCTCTTTGTGTATCTGTTGGCATGTGTTTGGCTGTGTGTTTGTGTGTGTGCATATGTATACATGAGAGAACGAGTGTGTGCATGTGCATGTGAGAGAGAGAGTGTGTGTGAGAGCGAGTGTGTGAGTGTGGGTGTGAGAGTGTGTGTGTGTGAGAGAGAGTGAGGGTGTGTGTATGTGACTGTGTGTGTTTGAGAGTGTGCGTGTGTGTTTGAGAGTGTGTGTGCATTTGAGTGTGTGTGTGTACGCGTGAGAGTAAGTGCGTGTGTGTTTTTAAATCTGACCACCTTTTGACACAATAGTAACAGAGCATGATGCATTCTAGATCAGTGCTATTTTTCCCTGTCGAAATCGATTGCATCAATGCTGTGTTGTTGGCTACTGCAGTCTGTGTGACTGAATGAATTTCACTAGAAAAGTATTTGTGAACCATGGTAAGGCTGTTCACAGTCAGCCTGAACAGGGCATCAGCTGATGGGTACAGCTTTTCTTGTCCATCTTCAGTCTCGTAACCGCACTTAAGAGTCATAGAATCACAGAGATGTACAGCACAGAAACAGACCTTTCAGTCCAATTCATCCATTCCGACCAGATATCCTAATCTAATCTAGTCCCATTTGCCAGTACTTGGCCTATATCCCTCTAAACCCTTCCTATTCATATCCCCATCCAGATGCCTTTTAAATATTGTAATTGTACCAGCCTCCATCACTTCCTCTGGTATCTCATTCCATACACGCACCACACTCTGTGTGAAAAATATTTCCCCTTAGGTCTCTTTTAAAGCTTTCCCCCTCACCTTAAACTAAGCCCTCTAGTTTTGGACTCCCCCACCCCGAGGAAAAATACTTTGTCTATTTACCCTATACTTTTTTAGTGAACTTCATTCATTCACACAACAAGCAGTAGACAACAGCGCAGCACAGACTCAGTCCAATTAGACAGGGGAAAATACCAATAATCCAAAATGCATCATCCTCTGACACTACTGTGTCAAAAGGTGACCAGATCAAACAAAAATCCCAATGGCTTGATTTTATAAACCTCTATAAGGTCACCCCTCAGCCTCCGATGTTCCAGGGAAAACAGCCCCAGCCTGTTCAGCCTCTCCCTATAGCTCAAACCCTCCCACCCTGGCAACATCCTTGTAAATCTTTTCTGAACTCTTTCAAGTTTCACAACGTTGTTCCTACAGCAGGGAGACCAGATCACAACAGAAAGATAACATTGAGAAGCACCTTTATGACTGTTTTCTCATGTAAGAGAAACCAATAGTTTCTGGCCAATCCCTACAAGAACTTGAAGTTCAATCATGTGCCAACAATCTAAAAAATCTTTCCCGTGCCTACATCACTGAGAGTCTCTTTCTCAATAACAGTGTAAAACGTTTTAGAGTCAGACAGAACTCTGGATGCATTATGTATTGGTTTACTGTGCCCTCCTGAAGGAACATCGCTTCCAAACTATGGAGAGAAATCAGAGTTAATGCTTTGTGTCAAGTGACCCTTCGACAGGACAGCATTCTGAAGAAGGGTCACTTGATCCAAACGTAAATTTTGATTTCTCTCCACAGACGCTGCCAGACCTGCTGAGCTTTTCCAGCAATTTTTGTTTCTGATTTACAGCGTCCACAGGTTTTTGTTTTTATTTAGCTTCTAAACTCAGGGCTGAGGCTTTAGTTGCATTGATAGTCGGGAGGAATGGATTACAGCGGGTCTGGTTGCTTTCAAATCTTCATAAACGCGTCTTCTTGACAAGTGGAGAGAGAAACAGGGTTAGCGCCCGCTACAACTCGCCTTCATAATGATGTTCTAAAAAGTAAACAGATTTTTCAGAAAATTTGCATTGCTCAATGGGAATAAAAGCCCGTAGACATTTCAATGTTGCGTGCAATCTGTCGTAATGTGCTTCAATCAGTTCCCTGTGTGTTAATACGCTATCTGAATGATGTCATGGACCAGACAGATGCTCTCAAAATATTTTAAGAAGGTAGCCTAACTTTATATTATCTTAAAGCTTGATTGAAGGGTCTGTCCAAATGCAATGTGACTGGTCAATATTAAACAAAACGCAATTTATTTAAACATGAAAGTTAAAATACAAACAAAAGGAAGAGGAATGTAGAATGACTTAACTCTATTGGAGAACTGAATGGAATAATACATACAGTACCTATTACAAAATGGCAGGATTGATGGTCAGAACCTTTTATCCCAGAGTTGAAATGTCTAAAACTAGAGGGTATGCATTGAAGATGAATAGAGGATGTTCAAAGGAGATGTGAGGGGCAGGTTTTATACAGACAGTGGGAGGAGTCTGGAACATGCTGCCAGTGGTGGTGGTGGTGGAGGTAGGTATGATAGGGGTGTGTTTAAGAGGCTTTTATACAAGCACATGGATACACAAGGAATGGTGGGATATGGACCAAGGGCAGGCAGAAGGGATTACTTTAATTTGGCGTCGGGTTCAGCACAACATGGTGGGCTGAAGGGCCTGTTCCTGTGCTGTATTGTTGTAACTGTTCCATTATACTAACATCCCATAACCATGTCTCTAGGCAAAAGAAAAGGCAAATTCAGAGATAGATTCTCACAGGCAGTTCTTCAGTCCAGGAAGCAAAACCTTTCAAGAGATAATTCAGAGAGAGTAGCAGCCAGGAAACATGCGCTGAAGCTTCCAACTCTGAACAGCTTCTGCTCCTACCCATTAATCCTGATCAGTGAGAGCTAGCCACTCACATTCTGGCTGTTGAACAAACAAACCCAAGTCCTCCCAAGCTGTTTACTCAAGTGGTCTTCAGGAGGCAGCCCGATCATTCTCTCTCTTAGAAGAAACCAGGACAAAATAACCCCTCAAATCCACAGCTTTGTCAATGACATATTGTCACTTGTTGGAAGATTTCTGGGACCGAAGCAACCTCAAATAGCAGTTTGTTGAAATAAAATCATCAAGTGGTACAATATATGCAGTAGCTGAAAATGTGTTGCTGGAAAAGCACAGCACATTTTCAGCTCTGATCTCCAGCATCCGCAGTCTTCACTTTCTCCTCCAATACATGCAGTAGACAGTTTTTATTTCTCATCCAATAGAAGCTTCCAGAATCCTAGTGGGGCAGGGTCATAGGACACAGAATTTATAGTAAAAGATCAGCGTGTCATACAACTGATGGGATGTATTGAACTTGAGATGTTGCCATTTTGTATAAAACCTTAAGTTACCTCAGGAAGGTGACTTGGAAGAAGTTCTGGGATTTACATATTAATGAATTGAAAACCTGCAACCCGTTCCAAGTGATAAAGTCTTAACAGCAATCTAGGTCTGTTCAATACATCAATCAATAACTTCTTACAATAAATTCTGTGCCCTATGATCCTGCCCAACAGATGGAATACTCCCCACTTGCCTGGATGGGGGCAGCTCCAACAACACTCAAGAAGCTCAACACCATCCAGGACAAAGCTACCTGATGAAGGGGCAGAGCTCTGAAAGCTAGTGCTTCCAAATAAACCCGTGATGTGTGATTTTTGACATTTGCTGACCTGTGTCTGATTAATACATGGTACAGTTGTTCCAAAAGGTTTGGCTACAGTTAGCATCACTCTGTTGACTTTCTGAAATAATACTTGCTCATTTCCTGCTGTTTATTTTTGAACTTGACACGTTAGAAGGTGAGATTGTTTTCCAAGGGTGTAGTCACACAATGGGTGACTTTTTCACTTCAGTAGGATTCTATATCACATTCTGAGGGAGGGTCGCTGGACCCAAAACGTTAACTCTGATTTCTCTCCACGGATGCTGTGGGACTTGCTGAGATTTTCCAGCAACTTCTGTTTCTGTGTCTGATTTCCAATGTCTGCAGTTCTATCGGTTTGTGTGTGTGTGTGTGTGTGTGTGTGTGTGTGTGTGTATGTGCTATATCCTGTTCTGAATTTGCATAATCCTGTAAAAAAAGCTCTCAACAAAGACTTTTCTCTCTGTTCATGAACTCTTCAAAGGAGGTTGTGAGCGAAACATACTCTCCTACTCATAGAATCCCATAGTGTGGAAGAAAGCCATTCAGCCCATCGAGCCCACACTGACCCTCTGAAGAACATACGGTCCAGACCCACGCCCTCCTACTCTATTCTTATAACCTTGCATTTCCCATGGTTAACCCCATCTAGTCCGCACATCTCTGGACACCCTAGCATAGCCATCCACTCTAACCTGCACATCTTTGGATTGCAGTAGGAATCCCATGCAGACACAGGGAGAATATGCAAACTCCACACAGACAGTCGCCTGCCCAAGGGTGGAACCAAACCCGGGTCCCTGGTGCTGTGAGGCAGAAGGGCTAACCACTGAACCACTGTGCTCTCAATCGGAAGTCAAGTCTTCTGGTTCTGCCTAGTGTAAACATATTTGGTGAACTAATGACCATATTGTCTTCTAAAAATATTTGGCATTCTTTTATCTTTAAGGGCTGCTTCAGCTGCCTCACATAACGTCCAATCAGTTTCAAAAAGGAGAAAGGAAGGTGTGCGTTCTATTGGACAAAGTCATCTCAGCTCCAGGACATCTCTGCAGGAGTTCCTCAGGATAGTGTCCTAGGCCCAACCATCTTCAAATGCTTCATCAATGACCTTCCCTCCACCATAAGGTCAGGGGTGGGAATGGTTGCCGATGATTGTACAATGTTCAGCACCATTCACGACTCCTCAGATACTGAAACAGTCCATGTTCAAACTCAACAAGATCTGGACAATATCCAGGCCGGGGCTGACAAGAGGCAAGTAACATTCACATCACACAAATGCCAGGCTGTGACCATCTCCAATAAGAGACAATTCCCTTGACATTCAACAGCATGACAGTCAGTGAAGCACCCACTATCTAGGTCCTGGGGGTCACCGTAGCCCAAAAACTCAATTGGATTCACCAGATATGCACAGTGGCCACAAGAGCAGGTCAAAGGCTAGGAATATTTCAGGGTGTAACTCACCTCCCACCAAAAGCCTGACCACCATCGACAAGGTGCAAGGCAGCAGTGGGATGGAATACTCCCCACTTGCCTGGATGGGTGCAGCTCCAACAATACAAAAGATGCTTGACACCATCTAGGACACTTACTTGATTGGCACCAAGTCCACCACTGACACTCAGTAGCAGCAGTTTGTACCATCTACATCGCGGAAATCCAACAAGTTCGAAATTCACTAAAATAACATCTTCCAAAGCCCATGACCAATTCCATCCAGAAGGACATGGGGCAGTGGCTACATGGGAACGTTACCAAGTTCCCTTCCAGGGTCAAAATCCTGGAATTCCCTCCCTCAGGACATTGTGGGTCAACCGCACAGCACAGGGACTGTGACGGTTTAAGAAGGCAGTTCACCCCCACCTTCTCAAGGGGTAACTAGAAATGGACAGTAAATGCTGGGCCCAACCAGCAACACCCACATCCCACAAATGAATAAAAAGGAATTAACAAAAAGAAAAGCACAGATCCTGTTTCGAGCTTGAACAGAGTAGATTGTCCATTAACAGAGGTGAGGTCTTTCATGTCTGCGTTAGAAGCACCACCTAATTGCTTTAGGATTCTGGAATACCTTAGATACATATTTCGAAGCATGTCAGGTGGATAAGGTAGTTAAAGAAAACATCTGATTTGTCCTTATTGGTCAAGGCATTTGAAAATAAGAGATTATGATAGAGCTATATATATAATGTAAGGCCACAGCTGGGATATTGTGTACAGGAAGGATGTGATTGTACTGGAGGGAATGCAGAGGACATTCACCAGGATGTTGCCTGGGATGGAATGTTTCAGAGAGGCTTGATAAGCTCGGGTTGCTTTCCTCAGGCTGAGGAGTGACCTAACTACGATGCGCAAAGCTCTGAGGTTCAGAGGCAGGGTAGATAGGGAGAACATTCCCTCTTTAGTAGAGGGGTCACTAACCAGGGGACACAGTTTGAAGGTAAGGAGTATGAAATAACTCCACAGAGGCCCGTATATCCACAGCCACGTCACCCTTTGCTTACACGTGCACTGAACTTGACGGTGATTCAGTTCCCTCAGAGTCAGTGTGAGCGGAACCATTGACAATCCTGTTTAAAACTGTCAGCCAGGGCTCCCTGATTGGAGCAGGCTAACAGCCCCAATCAGGGAACTCAGGTCATGGCTGACCTTGTTACAATCACGGCAGAATGGGACGGTTACAGTGGGATTTGAGGAAATATCTTTCAACCGGAGGCCACTGGGTATCTGTAACCTCTTTGCAGGTGTAACCCGACTTTGTTTCTTGGACTTAAGGATTTCCCTTGGCTTTTAATTTCAGAAAATAACCCACATTCATGCAGAGCTGCTGTTCCTGTGAGAGAGCTGAACATTGCTGTTTTTGTGTGGTTTTCATGCTCCACATCCCGGACAAAGACTCAAGAGCATTTGTTTTGTCATCTGACTGATCAGAGGGTCGTTCTAACATCAGAGCAATGTTATGTCACAAAGAAAATCATTGGTTAGGCCACTTTTGGAAAATTGCATTTAATTTTGGTGTCCGTGCTACCAAAAAGTTGTTGCAAAACTTGAAAGGGTTTGGAAAAGATCTATAAGGATATTGCTAGGATTGGAGGGTTTGTGTTACAGAGAGGCTGAACAGGCCGGGGCTGTTTTCCCTGGAGCGTTGGAGGCTGAGCGGTGACCTTTTTTTTATTTTTTAAAGATACAGCGCAGTACAGGCCCTTCGGCCCTCGATGTTGCGCCGACCGAATCCTACCTAACCTACACTAGCCCAATAACTTCCAAATGCCTATCCAATGCCCGCTTAAATGACCATAAAGAAGGAGAGTTCACCACTGCTACTGGCACGGCATTCCATGAACTCACAACCCGCTGTGTAAAGAATCTACCCCTAACATCTGTCCTATACCTACCACCCCTTAATTTAAAGCTGTGTCCCCTAGTAACACCTGACTCCATTAGCGGTAAAAGGTTCTCAGTGTCGACCCTATCTAAACCCCTAATCATCTTATACACCTCTATCAAATCTCCCCTAAACCTTCTCTTCTCCAATGAGAACAGCCCCAAGTGCCTCAGCCTTTCCTCATAAGATTTTCCTACCATTCCAGGCAACATCCTGGTAAACCTCCTCTGCACCCGTTCCAGTGCCTCCACATCCTTCCTATAGTATGGCGACCAAAACTGCACACAATACTCCAGATGAGGCCGCACCAGAGTCTTATACAGTTGCAACATGACCTCAGGACTCCGGAACTCAATTCCTCTACCAATAAAGCCCAGTACACCATATGCCTTCCTCACAGCACTATTTACCTGGATGGCAACTTTCAGAGATCTGTGTACATGGACACCAAGATCCCTCTGCTCATCCACACTACCAAGTAGCCTACCATTAGCCCAGTAATCCATCTTCTTGTTACTCCTACCAAAGTGAATGACTTCACACTTAGCTACATTGAATTCCATTTGCCACATTTCTGCCCAGCTCTGCAACTTATCTATATCCCGCTGTAACCTACCACTTCCTTCCTCACTATCCACAACTCCACCGACTTTTGTGTCATCCGCAAACTTGCTTACCCAGCTTTCAAGCCCTTCCTCTAGATCATTTATAAAGATAACAAAAAGCAATGGTCCCAAAACAGATCCTTGTGGTACACCGCTAGTAACTGCACTCCAAGATGAACATAGTCCATCAACTACTACCCTCTGTCTCCTTCCAGCCAGCCAATTCCTAATCCAAACCTCTAATGTATCCTCAATGCCATACCTCCGTAGTTTTAGCATTAGCCTACCATGGGGAACCTTATCGAACGCCTTACTAAAATCCATATACACAACATCTACTGCTTTACCCTCGTCCACTTCCTTAGTCACCTTCTCAAAGAACTCAATAAGGTTTGTGAGGCACGACCTGCCCTTCACAAAACCATGCTGGCTATCCTTGATCACGTTAGAGGTTTATAAAATCATGAGGGGCCTTGATAGGATAGATAGCCAAAGTCTTTTTCCCCAGGGTAGGGGAGTCCAGCATCTGGATGGGTATGTGAATAGGAAGGGTTTAGAGGGATATGGGCCAAGGGCTGGCAAGTGGGACTAGATTGGGTTGGGCCAGCATAGACGAGCTGGACCGAAGGGTCTGTTTCTGTCCTGTACTTCTCTATGACTGAAGATGCTGGAAGTCTGAAACAAAAACAGAAGTTGCTGGAGAAACTCTGGCAGCATCGATGGAGGGAAAGCACAGTTAATATTTTGGGCCTAGTGACCGTTCTTCAGAATCCAGAATGTTATGTTACAATTTGGTTCAGGACCATTTTAAATTGGATGAAAGGTCAGATCCAAGCAATGTATAAAATTAATGAAGCCACAAATCCATGGTTTTAAACAAGCAGCAAGATGTGACAAGTTAGAGCAGTAATACGCTCTCCAGCACATGAGCAGTTGATTCTTAACATCCCGAGTTTATATGTGGTACATGGGCTAACACACTGTGATCAAACAACAAATGGGATCAGGAGAGATCCCTAGGATTTCTCAGCAACTTCTTCCAGAAGTTACTGATCCACTGCCCCACCACATTCATTAGCCTTCACGTGGGATCCCAATCCTTGATGTTTGATAAGCTGGCCTTGTGTCCCTCTCTTATGAGCCTCTCCACTATGGACTGACTCATTACCTGCTCCTGCTCTAGTTGATCACCCTGTATCTACATTCCCCTTGACTATCACAGACCAGATGGGCCAAGCGTCCTTATTCTACCATGCTAATGCAAGGTCAGTATGCCATGGGATCTTGCAGTGCACCTCGGAGGGGAAGCAGGGTCTCAACGCCACAGAGAGAGTTTCCTTGACCCAGCATTCCCTCCCTTATTGACATGAATGCCTCCAGTGTGCAGCTGCCAGTCTGTGATGGGATTTGATCAGACGACCCAGGAAATCAGAGGGCTGAACACTGAGCCACAGCTGACACCTGGATACACGGGGCACATTATTTGTGTCTGATGTTATAACTGAATGTCCATGCAGTGAGTTCTCTCTGTAGTGATTGTTCATGCTCTCTACATCCAACACAGAATTGTTATGCTGCAGAGTGAGACCATTCAGCCCACTGGGTTTGTACCAGCTCTTCAAATGAACATCATTGCCAAGTGCCAATCACCTGCTTTATCCCCACACTCTTTTGACTTGAAAACTCATCCTTTGCCTTCTTGAATGCCTCAATTGAATACAAAGGAATTCTTTATGCTTGAAGATCTATTGTGGGTTAACTTAAGGTTAACCCTGCACAGAAAGTATCGGGAAGTCTCCAGACGCGCCCTCGGTCTGAAATGCTACAGTACAGAGTGACTGTGACTGTGACTGCTGGTCTTTTGATAACATTCAGGCTCTTGGCTCATCTGCATGTTCAGCTTCTTAAGGAGACAAGTCCCTTAAAGTGATGGCACATCCTCTCTCTCGCTTTGTGGTGGGTTCGAGTCAGTTGTGCTGCTCACATTTCCAACGACGTCATCTCACTTGTGCCCCACTGAGCTGGGATAATGCCAAAGGGGTGACCGTCACATCCACGGTGACCTCGAATTGATTTATTCTTGTCACATGCACCGGGATACAACGAAAGGTATTGAATCAGACAAATCATGAAGGTAACACAACAGAGTGCAGAATTTTGTGTTACAGCTACTGAGATGGTGCTGTGGAAGATCGACTCAAATACGTGAGAGATTGGTTCACAAATCTGATGACTGAAGTGCTCCTGAATCTGTTGGTTTCAAACGTTTGTATCAGTTGGGGTGGGAGCGGTCTTTGATTACATTGGCTGCTTTCCCGAGGCAGTGGGAAGTGTAGACGGAGTCAATGAAAGGAAGGCAGGTTTGCGCGATGGGCGGGGCTGTCTTCACAACTCTCTGTGATTTCTCATCACTTGCCATACCACCCTGTGATGCACCCAGATAGAAACTGGTGAGAGTCCTTGTGGACGTGCCGAACTTCCTTGGTCCCCTGAGGAAGTAGAGGCATTGATGTGCTTTCTTGACTGCAATGTCAACGTGGATGGACCAGGGTACATCATTGGTGATATTTACTCCTCAGAACTTGAAGCTCTTCACCACTTCTACCTCATCACCATAAGACACAGGAGCAGAAATTAGGCCATTCAGCCCGTTGAGTCTGCTCCACAATTCAACCATGGCTGATATGTTTCTCAATCCCATTCTCCCTGTCACCCTAAATGCTCAAGGAACCTATCTATCGCTGACTTAAATTTACCTGGCCTCCACAGCCTTCTCAGAGAATCCCTACAGTGTGGAAACAGGCCATTTGGCCCAACAAGTCCACACTGACCCTCTGAATAGTATCCCATCCAGATCCATTCTCCTACATTTCCCATGATTAATGCACCTAACCTACTCATCCCTGAATACTATGGATAATTCACCTAACCTGCTCATCTTTGGAATGTGGGAGGAAACTGGAGCATCCGGAGGAAACCCACGCAGACACGGGGAGAATGTGCAAACTCCACACAGACAGTCACCCGAGGCTGGAATTGAACCCAGATCCCTGGCACTGTGAGGTTACAGTGCTAATCACTGAGTCACCATGCCACCCCTGTGGCAATGAATTCCATAGATCCCCCACTCTCTAGCTGAAGACGTTTCTCCTTCTCTCCATTCTGAAGGGTCGTCCCTTTACTCTAAAGCTGTGCCGTCTGGTCCTAGTCTGTCCTACCATTGATCAGACAGGGACGTGCCCTTTACTCTGCTCCCTGACCAGCTGCTTCACTTTGTTGACATTGTCTTTATATCATGCTCCTGAGCTTTCTATCTCTTTCCTGTGCTGTGTCACGCTGTTCTTTGAGATCTGACTCACTCTGGTGGTGTCATCATGTGCAGAATCCTCAGACTCTGGTCTCTGCAGTGAGCCAGGAGGAGGAACACAGCTTTCTGGTCTGATTTACCAAAATGTGGGTTGGGCAATGGAGCGGTTGGCATCTTTGCTGGTATTGTTACAAAGGTCCAGGACATTGGGTCTCTGGTGGGACAGGAGGTGGGTCAGTGGGCTCTTGGTAACGCGCTTTCCAGTTTGTATGATTCAAAACATTTTTAATGGAGAGGTATGCACACTCTATTGTTGTCACTGAAGGGACTGAGGAGGCTTTTTTCTTTGGGGTTCTGAGGGTCGTCATCTGCAGAGCGAGTTCGAGGAAGCCTGGAATTGAAAGAATTTTCTTCATAAAAGAAAGACAATGTCCTCATTTGTAATTAAATTGAAAATGAACATGAATCTCACAGATGTGAAAATTCTGTGGTTAACACCATTATTGGAATGAAATCACAAGGGAGTTTAGAACTGAAACTTTGTACAATTGCAAACTATCTGCACGGCAACATTAATATTAATATAATTTGAAGCCGGACAAAAAGCTGGACTTGGCTTAATTTCTTCCAGGATTTGATTGACACAGTATCAAAGATCTGATACCCACCTCCACCTCTTGTTTTCAATCAACTTTGAGTTTAACGGGAATTGTTAAAATCAAACAGCAGATGGCACGGGTCCGGAATAGATGGGACTTGAACCTGGAACCTTAGGTTAAAATTTTCGGGCATAAGCCCTTCTTCAGGAATGAGGAAGGTGTGCCAAGCAGGCTAAGATAAAAGGTAGGGAGAAGGGACCTGGGGGATGGGCATTGGGAATGCGATAGGTGGAAGGAGGTCAAGGTGAGGGTGATAGGCCGGAGTGGGGTGGAGAGGTCAGGAAGAAGATTGCAGGTCAAGAAGGCGGTGCTGAGTCTGAGGGTTGGGACTGAGACAAGGTGGGGGGAGGGGAAATGAGGAAGCTGGAGAAATCTGCATTCATCCCTTGTGGTTGGACGGTTCCTAGGCAGAAGATGAGGTGCTCTCCCTCCAGCCGTCGTGTTGCCATGGTCTGGCGATGGAGGAGTCCAAGGACCTGCATGTCCTTGGCGGAGTGGGAGGGGGAGTTAAAAGTGTTCCGCCACAGCGCAGCTGGGTGGTGCGGGTGTCCCAGAGGAGCTCTCTGAAACGTTCCGCAAGTAGGCAGCCTGTCTCCCCAATGTAAAGGATTCTCCTGCTCCTTGGATGCTGCCTGACCTGCTGCACGTTTCCAGCAACACATATTTCAGCTCTGCAACTTTAGGTCCCAAGGTGAGGGGACAGCTAGAGGACCCTACAATGGAAAGTGCATGCGAGTGCTGGCCCAACTGTAATTACAGCCTCCTGCCATGAGGGAGTGTACGTGAGCAAGGTTCAGAATCAGAGGGTTCAGCACGCCCTCAATCTCCTCTCAGACTGCGGATATCCAGGGCAGAGTGCAATTAAGCTTCAGAGTTACCTCGTGCCACACCTCATTGTCTGGGAACTTGGGGAAGAGAGCAGGCAGAAGGGAAGAAAGGGAATCAGCCGCAATCCTGGGACTTTTATTGCCAATTTGTACACCGCGTGACCCCACAAACAGCGGTGGGACTTTAGACCAAGTTACTTGTTTAAGCGATGTTGGTTGATGGGCCAGTGCTGGTCAGGGCATTGGAAAGAACACCCCCTTTTCTTCCACAAACTGAGACCTTGAAACCTCCCATACTTCTATCTAGCAAGGATTTGGCTAGATGTCTCAAGTGAAACAATCTTCCAGTGGCCCACTGGGGGAGCCCAGCCTGATGTCCAATAGAAATGGGTCAGTCAGCCATTTAAGGGTGTACACTTTCATGTAACCTCCTCCGCATGTCCTGTCAGTAACCACAGAGTAAACATGGGGAATGTGGTATCCACTTCACACCCATTGCAAGGGGGTCTTAGGTCTCCCCATTACACTTGGCCTACCATCAGGTGGACCAAAGGGTTTTGCTTCAGTTTCTGTTGGAGAGTAAATGTGGCAGAACGTTGATCCAGCAACACAGTGGCTCAGTGGTTAACACCATTGCCTCATGGTGCTAGTGGCCTGGGTTCAATCACCAGACCTCAGGCAAGTGCTTGAATTCTCCCCGTGTTTGTGTGGATTTCCCTTGGATACCCTGGTTTCCTCCCACAGTACAAAGATGTGCAGGTTAGGTGGACTGGCCGTGTGAAATGACCCTCAGTGTCATCTGGATGTGTAAGCTAGATGGGTTAGCCTTGGGAAATGCTGGGATAGGGGAAAGGGGATGGGTGGGGATGCTTTTCAGAGGGTTGGTACAGATTCGATGGGCTGAATGGCCTCCTTCTGCACTGTAGGGAGCCTCTGATTACTGCACTCAGAACGAGTCTGAAGATTCATGAGCCCGATTCTGAGGATGTGGAATTTCTGTGATGAGAGTGGTTATAGAGTCATAGAGATGTACAGCATGGAAACAGACCCTTTGGTCCAACCCATCCATGCCCACCAGATATCCCAACCCAATCTAGTCCCACCTGCCAGCACCTGGCCCATATCGCTCCAAACCCTTCCTATTCATATACCCATCCAAATGCCTCTTAAATGTTGTAATTGTACCAGCCTCCACCACTTCCTCTGGCAGCTCATTCCATATACATACCACCCTCTGCGTGAAAAAGTTGCCCCTTAGGTGTCTTTTATATCTTTCCCCTCTCGCCCTAAACCTATGCCCTCTAGTTCTGGATTCCCCAACCCCAGGGAAAAGACTTTGCCTATTTATCCTAACCATGCCCTTCATAATTTTGTAAACCTCTATAAGGTCACCTCCCAGCCTTTTCAGCCTCTCCCTGTAACTCAGATCCTCCAACCCTGGCAACATCTTTGTAAATCTTTTCTGAACCCTTTCAAGTTTCACAACATCTTTCCGATAGGAAGGAGACCAGAAATGCACGCAATATTCCAAGAGTGGCCTAACCAATGTCCTGTACAGCAGCAATATGACCTCCCAACTCCTGTACTCAATACTCTGACGAATAAAGGAAAGCATACCATATACCTTCTTCACCATCCTATCTACCTGCGTCTCCACTTTCAAGGAGCTATGAACCTGCACTCCAAGGTCTCTTTGTTCAGCAAAACTTCTTAGGACCTTACCATTAAGTGTATAAGTCCTGAAAAGATTTGCTTTCCCAAAATGCAGCACCTCGCAGTTACCTTTGTGCGTGGGAGTAAACCAAACTTTGGAAAACTTTGGACTGCTTTGACAGGGACAAAGGAACAAGGTGAGGTCATTCAGTCCCCGGACCTGCTCCATGATCCAATCAGATCACAGCTCATCCCATAATCCTCAGCTCCACGTGCCACACTGGCTGGGGTTATTACAAAGGTCCCACTTTCGCAATGTTTTCCACTGCTTATTAGTTCAACAATATATTTACTCATTAAAAAAAAGCTTCAAACAAAGCCACAAATGCAGTGTGGTTCTGTGCAGTGGCATTTCACAGAAACAAGCAAACATTGGGATTTGACTTTATCCACATAAGCTTTACTTGAGGCAGTGGGAGGGTCCGATAACTGAACGGATCCTCATTTACCTTCACCAGGAAGACCCCAGAGAGTGGTCTTTCCCCATTGCACCTTGGGGCAGGTGGCCCAGGCTTCAGTGTGTCCCTCAGCACGTAATCCTGGTCCTCGGACCGTGCCAGTCCACAACATTCGGTCAGGGTCAACACCTTGTTCTGGAAGACTATCACATTTCAGACACACCAAAGAGCATCTCTCACCAAGTTGATGGTCCTCTAGGCCCAGTCGATGTTGGTGGTGACCCTCAGGTTAAACCAGCACCAGTCATCTCTGGCGAACGGGAGAGGGACAGTACGGCGACTTTACCAGACATGATGGGCTGAACGAGCTACTGCTCTGTGACAGCGAGACTGGTCAACGAATCCTCCAAAGTGGCATTTCAGAAGCTACCAGAGGACATTTAGAGAAGGGAAAATGCCCCAATTCAGAGACAACGCGAAACACAAGCTGGCTGGGGTTTCAGCCAACAATTTATTACCAACCGAATCTGTGGAGGTACCAAACATGAAGGAGTTTTGAACAAACAGCTTGCCTCCTGGTTGGGATGTTCTGCAGCTAACCCCCCCCCCCGGTTGTGTTGTTCATGATTCAACTGCAATTCAATGGAACCTTTTCGAAAAAAAAAACTGATGCTCTGAGCTTGTCTTCGGGCAGCTTCCTGACTTTGACGTGTTCTCATCAGGGGATGTGGCTTGTTGCATTCTTACTCAGCAGAGTTTCAGACCCAAGCAGATGAAATCTACTGGGCTGTGAGTAAGATGGCATTTCAGAGCTACTTACTGGGTAAGTACCCTGTGGTCAAATTCATTCGACCGCCCTCGACATTTACTGTAAGTCAGTGCCCTCTGAGTTTGAGTGAACTGAGGCTTATAATATCTCCCCCCCCCCCACCCCTTGCTTTTCCTTTTCTCTAATTCTTTTAACAAGGCATGTTTATTTGAAGTTTCTTCCACAGTAATCCTACCTCGTTGTCTTTTTTTCCCCCTCTTTAACCCCCTCAGTGTTACATGACATCTGTAAATCCTGGAGTCTGCTTCTCATTAAGACAAAGTGGTAGGGAGTTCAGAATTATGAAGGAGTTTGGCTAGAGTAGAAACTGACAGTAAACAGAAGGCACAGTTTGAAGAGAATGGTTAAAGTATCAGAGGGAGATGGGAATGTTTATCTTTCACAGTTTCTTACAGTGGTCTGCCTCCTGAAACGCAGAAGCAGTAATAACATTTGTAAGGGCTATTTTGACTTCGGGGAAAAAAGTTACTTTGGAAGAGTCGGGGAATGGGATTGATCGCTTTTCCAAAGAACTGACATTAGTACAGTAGATAAATAGGAGTCCTACACTCTAAGCATTTGGATCAATAGAGTCTGCGTTGGTTCTTTGTGTTTTGTGCTTGAATATATTTATCTGTAGGTGAATGAAGGGTTTGTAGAGAATGAGCAATCAGTTGTGTCTTAGCTATGTCTGGTACTGCTGCTCAGTGGTTAGCACTGCTGCCTCACAGCGCCAGGGATCCGGGTTCGAGTCCACCCTTAGGGGACTGCCTGTATAGAGTTTGCACATTCTCGCCGTGTTTGTGTGGGTTTCCTCTGAGTGCTCCGGTTTCCTCCCACAATCCAAAGATGTGCAGGTCAGGGTGGATTGGCCGTGCTAGAGGGTGCGGACTAAATGGGTTAGCCATGGGAAATGCAGAGTTACAGGGATAGAGGGGTATGCTCTTTGAATGGTCCGTTGGGGACTCGATGGGCTGAGTGACCTGCTCCCACACTGTAGGGATTCTATCCTATGATTCGCTGCAATTTGAAACTATGTGGGTTTATGCGGTTATTAAACTCATCAGACATTTCAGCACTTTCCTTAGGCTGGTGCTAATCACGGGCGAGAAGGTTAGGTCACTCGAGTTAACCAACTTTAAATTAAGAGGAAGTGTATCCCCACAATATAAAACGAGGAATTGCGAATGCTGGAAACCTGAAACAGGAGTAGCAGCAGAGAGTGCTGGAGAAACTCAGCAGATCTGGCAACATCTGTGGAGAGAGGAACAGTGTTAATGCTTCGAGTCCAGTAACCTTCAGAATTCATACCCATTAGTCTGAGTCATGAATTGGTGAGATTCCTGTTTTGACTAAATCTGACTGTAGGGGCATTGGTGACCAGATTGATTCCACTGGTTTTGCAGTTATTCATTGCAGTCTGCCTGAGGTGTTTGCTGAGGGATGGTGCTGTGGTCCTGCGGCAAAAGGTGTAACAACAATCATTGTTTGGTTCCTCTGCTCACTGGCTGACGTTTGTGGGCATGTGTGAAAGTCAACCGACCACAGAATCATGCCAACGGAACTGAGCAGTTGGTGTTTGACTTCACTTTGACTTGACGTGTTTGACTTGCTTGGCATCATTGCGTTTGGTCCCCTTTACACGACCGAATCGGTTAACAAAACAATGCGAGGCAACTCCTGGGTGGATATGTTGACTGTTTCTCCAAAAAACAAAATGACATCCCAGTGATCCAAGACCTGGAGAAAGTTGTGAGCGATTGTTTAGCCGTCGTGAACGTGCATTGCAGAGAGCGTGACTGAAGAGTGTTAACAGTTTCCAAGTTAAACCCTTATCTCGGTTAAAGTGAGCTGATTTCGAACAGAATCGCAGTGATGCTGAACTCGGAGCACAGGAGTTAACCATCTTAGTCTTCATACTCCAAGCATGGCTTTTCCTGTACTATTCCATTCTGCCCACCAGTATCCTACTGTCCCTTGCTTCCTCATGAGTTTATATACAGTTTCTCCTTTAATGTGTCTTCTCTCAACTGCTCCTTACCCACAGTCTCAACTCTCTCTGGAGAAGGATATTTCTCCCGATTCCTTTTCGGTTTCTTGGTGACGATCTCGGGTCATAGTTCGATCAGTGAATTTGCAGTTGGGCTCATCCTTCCCTGATTTCCACACGTTGTCCCATTACCCAGAGAGCAGCTGGCGAGAGCTCCTGCCAATCAGCTCCACTGCGACTGGGCAGGTGTTGCGGAGCTCTCTGAGGGAAAGTGGAGCCATCATCAAGTTATAATAGCCTTACAGTAATTCATCATGGAGAAAGGCCCTTTGGCCCATTGCTTCCATGCCAGCTGTCAAACACTTATCTACGCGAAGAGGAAGCAGACTGTGTACCATCCTGCCTCAGTCATCGATTGGCAAGATACTGGTTTTGACTAAGTCTGCCTTTAGTGATACAGTTAAAAATCACACAGCAACAGGTTATAGTCCAACAGGTTTATTAGCAGCAACACTCCGAAAGCTAGTGCTTCCAAATAAACCAGTTGGACTATAACCTGGTGTTCTGTGGCTCCTCCATATCATGTTGTTCATTGGAAAGGGTCTGGGATGTTTACTGAGGACTGGCCCCGTGATCCTGAGGCAAAAAGTACAAGAAAGCTTTGCTTTTCTATTCATTCCTCCAGGCAGTGAGCTCCAGGTATCCACCACCATCTGGATGAAGCAAATTCTCCTGGAGAGCCCTCTAAACCTCCTGCTCCCTTTATTTAAACCCATGATGGATAGTGACTGATAGGTAAAGTCACTGAGAACCACTCTCTAAAAAGAGAGAGAGAGAGAGAGAGAGAACTGAGTGCTATACAATATAGCAGCCTTTATTGTCACACGCACTCGAGAGTGAGTGCAGTGAAAAGTTTGTAATGTCACCCCTTGACACCATCTTAGGTGCAGGGATGGGCGGCACGGTGGCACAGTGGCTAGCACTGCTGCCTCACAGCGCCTGAGACCCGGGTTCAATTCCCGACTCAGGCGACTGACTGTGTGGAGTTTGCACGTTTTCCCCGTGTCTGCGTGGGTTTCCTCCGGGTGCTCCGGTTTCCTCCCACAGTCCAAAGATGTGTGGGCCAGGTGAATTGGCCATGCTAAATTGCCTGTAGTGTTAGGTAAGGGGTAAATGTAGGGGTATGGGTGGGTTGCGCTTCGGCGGGTCAGTGTGGACTTGTTGGGCCGAAGGGCCTGTTTCCACACTGTAAGTAATCTAATCTAATCTAATCTAATCAGTTTAATCTGTAGGTCACCATGCCTGAGGTGAAGGGAGAGGTTGAAAAGGTGAGACTTTTAAGGGGACCTCAATTGTGTGGGAATTGAACACACGTTGATGGCATCATTCTGTATCACCAGACCAGCCATCTGAGTTAACTGATCTCCACTGCCGGTTACTGACCCCCCCTGGCAAGGAGAAAAGGGACAATAAACGCTGGTCTATTCTATTCCACTCAGTTCTCTCTCTCTCTCTTTCTATTGAAAGAGTGGTCCTCTGTGACTTTACCTATCAATCACTATCCATCATGGGCTTAAGGGTTTATTGACCCTCTATGAAGGGGAAACGTTTATTCCGAGGGACCCTACTTTAAGTCTCTCACAATCTGCCCCCTGCACTACCTCTGTCCCTATCCGGACCGCGGACTTAGGATGATTTTGAAACTTTTGGAGGGGGGTTGCACAAGGAAGGCATTGGGGAGCAGCATGGTGCAACGGGTAGTGATTCTGAGCCACAAGATCTGGGTTCGATTCCAGCTAGAGGATGAAGGAAGATGCATTCCTTGGGCAACCAAACAGGTTGAGTGTCCCTATTTGACTCCTGACTTACGACTATGTGTCACTGCAGATGGAATGAGCTGCCAGAGGAAGTGGGAGGCTGGTGCATTTACTGCATTTAAAAGGCATCTGGCTGGGTGAATGAATAGGAAGGGTTTAGAGGGATATGGGTCAAGTGCTGGAAAATGGGACTACATTAGGTTAGGATATCTGATCGGCATGGATCAGTCGGATCGAAAGGTCTGTTTCCATCCCCTCTGACTCTATGAGACACTAAGGGAAGGCAGCAAGTCAGTCCAGATTCCTGGTGAGCTCTGGGATGGGGAAAACATTGGACTCTCTCTCACTGCCCTTCATCGCCCCTGATTGTGATAGGCCTGTAATTGAGAAAAAAACCCATGGTTTCACATTCTGTGAGTGCCCCATGACCCAGGTTCAAATCTCAACAGAGAGAAGAGTGGGTGGTGGGAAAGTTTAGGGGGAGCTGGAGAGAGGAGTGAACAATTAAAGTTAAAACAATCAGGCTGATGAATCACCTCTGAGCACACCGTGGGTGGGTTTCCTGTCAGATTCCATGCAGTCTGTGAGGGTCACTTGATTGCACTGCCACTCAGTGGCAGGTGACAACAGTGAGGCTTCAGTTAGGTTTAGAAATGACACCTACAAATTACAAATTACATTTGACTGCATCATGTGGGAGGGAATGACTTTCTGCTTCTAAGTGAAACCACTCTCAGTTCATTGGAAGTGATTGTGACTTTGAGTGAGAGTGTTTCCTATCAAACGCTGCCTCTCCCCACCACCTTAATACAATTCTCTCCATGTGGCTGCACACTGATAATAAAGCACAACTGATCCAATTCTGTCCCATTCCTGAAATTAGCCAAAGTCCCCGAGTCTGCAGATGGCTTTCAGACCATACTGTTCGCATTATCCAAGTCAGCAGGGAATTTTGGCATCAGTCCATTTTCGCTCCGACTCTGTCAATGGGCCTGTTCTTGTTTACAGAGAGGTTTTTAATTTAAAATTTGGGATGTCCGTTTAGTAGTCTGATGATAACAGGGAGGAAGCTGTTCTTGAGTCTGTTGGGATGTGTGTTTAAGTTTATGTATTCTCTGCTGTAAAGGAGAGGGTGGAAGAGATTATAACTGGGGGGTGGTGAGGGGTCTTTGATGATGTTGGCTGCCTTCCCGAGGCAGTAGGAAGTGTAGGTGGAGTCAACGGATGGGAGGTTAGCTTGTGTGATGGACTGGGCTGTGTTCACAACTCCCTGCAGTTTCATACGGTCCTGTACCAAGCCGGATAAGATGCTTTCTATGACGCATCTATAAAAAGAGTCTTTACAAACGTGCTGAATTTCCTTTAGCCTCCTGAGAAAGGGGAGGCCTTCTTGAACACCATATCCGCGTGGGTGGACCAGGACAGATTGTTGCCGATTGTCTCCCTCCCAGGATCTTGATGCTGTTGGCTATCTCCACCTCAGGGAGCAGGACAGAAGGGTAGGGAATTGGGAATTTAAAGCAGGAGGGGCCTCTCAGGACCACTGAGCAGAAAGCGCCTTCAGGATAGGAGCTTGGTAGAAGGGCAGAGGAATGGTGGGTGCCTGGAGATTGAAACTGAAACACAACAGCGTAGCAAGTCGAAACAAGAAGCTAAGAAATATATCAGAGCTGAAAATGTGTTGCTGGAAAAGTGCAGCAGGTCAGGCAGCATCCAAAGAGCAGGAGAGTCGACGTTTCGGGCATGAGCCCTTCTTCAGGATGCTGCCCGAAATGTCGATTCTCCTGCTCCTTTGATGCTGCCTGACCTGCTGCGCTTTTCCAGCAACACATTTTCACCTCTGATCTCCAGCATCTGCAGTCCTCACTTTCGCCTCGAAGAAATATATCAGGGCTGGTTGTGAAACCTGAATGCCGGAATCGCATAACTTACTTGGAGGTGAGTTAGGATACCTGAGGGATGAGAGGAATCAGCTGATGAGGGAGTGACAGTTGAAGAAGGAGCTGTGGGTAATAGAGGGGGGAGTGAGGATAGTGATAATATCTGAGATAGTATTGAGAGGTGAACTGGAAACTGAGGAATGAGCAAAGCAATAATGAGAGCAGCAATGAATGGGGAAGTGGTGCCATTTCTTGGAGAGTGAGTAGTCAGCGAAAAAGGCAAGAGTATGAGGAAACCTACTTTGTACATCTGGTTTGGATATTTCTGATCCGTTTTACCAATAACTTGCAAACAATGGGCAAGTCACTATCAGAGTAAGTGCATTGGTGTGATCACTACAGTGTGGAATCAGGCCCTTCGGCCCAACAAGTCCACACTGACCCTCCGAAGATTATCCTACCCAGACCCATTCCCCTACATTTTCTCCTGACGCATGCACCTAACCTATACATCCCTGATAAACTACGGGCAATTTAGCACGGCCAATTCACAGACCTGCACAGCTTTGGACTATGGGGGGAAACCCACACAGACACAGGGAGAATGCACAAACTCCATCCAGACCTTCGCACTAGGCTGGAATTGAATCTGGGTCCCTGGTGCTGTGAGGCAGCAGCGCTAACCACTGAGCCACCGTGCCGCCCACCATCGAATGGTGGATGTGTCAGTGACCGCTGTCAGTTTAAGCTAAATCACACACTGTCTGCCACATTGTAAAGCAGCACTGAGCCTTTCGCAGGTACCTTTCACTTTACCAGTGAGAAAATTGACACAGTTCCCTCCAAGCTCACGGGACCATGAAAGATGACTCCGAATTTATTAGGGATCTGGGGGGGGTGATACTGAAACAATAAGTCAAACCCAATGATGCCTTGTCCCAGCCAATTCCACTCTGGGACTCAGACACTGCTCCCCTCCCTCGTCACTTTCTCTGGTACTTTGTCCTTGATGTGGCAGTCAGTTCTGTTTAAAGGACTGCCTCTCAGCGTGTAATGTGCTCCAAAGGCTCGGCATTTTGTTTAGTCTTCATGTCCGTGTCTGGAGGAAGTTGTTTATTTTCTCATGCATTCTATGGAAATTGTTCTCCCTCCCCTCTTAACTGCACCTCACAACAACTGTGGGAAACCGTGCCCAGATAACTCTCGTATTGTACTGACACAAGAGACTATGTCTGTGCCCCTCTGCACACCTCCCTCATGACGGCACCAGACCCATCACCCAGAGGAAATCTTGCTTGTGCCCTGAATGTTTCCACATGGTTCTGGTGTTAAGGGTTTGCTAGGACACTGTGAGTGGGGTATATGCTCAATCTATCAACTTACCTGCGTCAAAATGTGGTCCAGTTATAGCAGGAGAAAGTGAGGTCTGCAGATGCTGGAGATCAGAGCTGAAAATGTGTTGCTGGAAAAGCACAGCAGGTCAGGCAGCATCCAAGGAGCAGGAGAATCGATGTTTCAGGCATAAGCCCTTCTTCAGGAATTCTGAAGAAGGGCTTATACCTGAAACATCGAATCTTCTGTTCCTTGGATGCTGCCTGACCTGCTGCACTTTTCCCGCAACACATTTTCAGCTCCAGTTATAGCAGACTTGACTCAGATCATAACAGTGTTCAAACTTGGGTTCTGCACCCTCATGTATCATATGGCATTGGACAAGATGAAGTTCGATATTCAGCCAGAGGTATTTAGAATTAGAACTGCAGAAGATATTAAACAGGGGTCCTTTATTACCTCTTCCTAATAGACTCCCTCTGCTGGTACGTGTGAGCATGTAGTAGCCTTGTGTAGACATAAAGCACAATACAGGACAGGAAGAGGCCATTTGGCCCATTCAGCCTTCACCGACTCTCGCTATCCCCACATTTCCCATGGCTATCCCATGCATCCTTGGACACCCTGGGCAATTTAGCACACCTTTGGACTGTGGGAGGATACCAGAGCAAACCCATGCAGACATGGGGAGAAGGTGCAAACTCCACACAGGCATTCGCCTGAAGGTGGAATCGTACCCAGGTCCCTGCCACTGTGAGGCAGCAGCGCTAACTGCTGAACATCTGTGCCACCCTAATTATTTCACTACAGAGATTATAATTGTACAATATTATACTGCAGAAATGAGACTAGAGAGATGGTGTAGTGTAAGATTACCAGAAAGCTACCTGGTAAGGCTAGTCAAGAAAATCTTCCATTTCCTGATGTCAAGAAGAGTGAAGGGTGATTTGAACGTGGTGTTTAAAATGATAACAGCATTCACAATGGTTAATACAGTTAATACTAATTCTTGGGAGAAGGGAGAGATATTATCTTTAAATCAGGCCTTTGCCATTTAGGAAAGAAAACAAAGGATACGCCCTTTTATTCCCAGAAAGCTGGGGAGATCGGAATCTCTCGTTCACATGCACTGCGGAATTGAAGCCTTTAGGATTGAGGGTAATAGGCATTTGTTACACAGTGTCAAGAGAGATGGAGTGAAGGTGTTTAAATGAGGTGAAAGCAGAGTGATTTAAGTGAATGGTGGAACAGGACTGAGGAACTAAGTGGTCTCCTGTTCCTGCGTTCTTCTCTTGAGATCAAATAGCTAACTTGTATGCACTTCGTCATTTCACAAGACATTGCGAAACCTGACACGAGTATGAAATGCTAACGGTGAAGGTAAGGGCAAAGTCACCCTGGTCCCAGAGACCCATACAGCTGCTCTCCCATTCAAAGGAGAGACAGATGACTTGATGCTGAGTTTGACCTGAGGGCCACCACGCCTCAGGCGAGGGGTGAGATTGAAAAGGCGAGGCCTCAGCCGCTGCAGGAATTGAATCTCCGCTGTTGGTATCACAAACCAGCCGTTCCAGCCAACGTTGGCTACCCTACTCTGGGGAGAGGAGGGGAGAGGTGAAGGGGCAAATGTGGGCGGGGCAAGTGGACACTGCCAAGGTCCCATGATTGAAAGCGATCAGTGCCTAACTGAGGGCCGCAGGGGGGTTGGGGAGGGGGTGGGGGTTACCAACTGAGAGTCACCACAACAGATTTCCTTGATACTGACCATCAACCACCGTCACTTCCCCCAGATGATGTCACCCAATGCCTCCTGCAGGGTATTTTAACCTCAGGGATAGTGGAACCAGCCATGGATAACATGGCACTGAGAGATTTATCACAGCTCCTGGCAAATGCAATCACAGGCAGTACTTCAGCACTAAACCAATCAGCTACACAGAGGGCACTAATGCATGTCACACTTCAAGTGGTGCCAGGCAGGATGGAGTCTGAGAACATTATGCCCTGAGTTCATGAGCTACGATGCAGGGATGAATCATGAGCATGTTTCTTAAAGGCACATTGCATATGAGTGGTGAGATGTAACACCATAGCGGTGACCTGGGGTTCTCCAGAATCCTGGGACTTTGAGGGAGATTTTCCACTAGTAGTCATAAACCCTCTCCTTGCGCTGATGGGCACAGAGGCTGTGTGCTCTGATTGGCTATCACTCTGGCTGGGCAGGCCTTCTAAACTCTTGGCCTTGCTTCCCGGAGAAGACCCACTAGAGCCCAATTGTTGATTGGTTGGCCTGTGCTTGAGTGCTCCTTCCCAGGAAGAGGAAACACAGTTCTCTTGCCGGGTCTGCAACTGGCTAGCAATACTCCCGATGTGGTGACAAGATACTGCCTATGTGGGGGCAGCATGGTGGTTCAGTGGTTAGTACTGCCACCTCACAGTGCCCGAGACCTGGGTTCAATTCCAGCCTTGGGTGATTATCTGTGTGGAGTTTGCACATTCTCCTCGTGTCTGCGTGGGTTTCCTCTGGATACTCCGGTTTCCTCCCACAGTCCAAAGATGTGCAGGTTAGGGTGGATTGGCCATGCTAAATTGATCCATTCTGTCTAGGTTAGTTGCATTAGTCAGGGGGAAATGTAGGGGAATGGGTCTAGGTGGGTTTCTCTTCGACGGGTCAGTGTGGACTTGTTGGGCCAAAGGGCCGGTTTCCACACTGTAGGGATTCAATGATTCTGTGATGATTACCCTTCGCAAAGTCACCTCTAAGCCGAGAACACACTGGAGGCTAATTCTGAGATGCAAACTACACACCATATAGGAACTGCTAACTGAATGTCTTCACTGTGTGGCTCAGCATCATCCCAAATGTTTTAGAAACCATTGTGGCACCATGGAAATGAGCAGCACCCTTGCCTCAGGTTCAGCACTGAATACACCAATCATTGACTGAACCTGCTAAAGGACAAACTCGTTTTTCTACAACATCTTTCATGGTCTCTGAATGTGTCAAAGCGCTTCATAGGCAACAAATTAACGTTTGGCTCAAAGTGTCGCGTTGTCATTGTTTGTGTGGGGAACGCCATGGGCAATTTACTCCCGAAAAGCACGAAGGGCCCAGTGTTGGCCCAGAGACTGAAATGACTCTTGTCTAATGTCGGAGTGTGATTCCAACAAAGGTTCCCACAGTTAAAAATGGCCGCCACTGATCCATTTGCACTGATGCACTCTAACACACAGGAACTCACAACACAGTCAAGTTCTTTCACTAATCGGATTAGATGACGAAAACATCGAATTAAGAGGAATGTTGCTCAGTAGATCACCTTGCCACACTTCCAAGATCAGGGAACCAGCACAATTTTGGACAAGCCAGTGCCTTAAATGGCCTCTTAGCAATTCCCGGCCTAGCGTGCGTGGTGTTAGACCGAGGGTTCAGTAGCAAATTCGAAGTGAGACTGAATGAGATGAATTGTTGTGTCTCTGAGCATGTGCATTTCTTGCCCTGCCTAGCTGCCCTTAAAGCACGGCCTCTCAAAGTAGTGGCATAGGGTATGCGCTCTGAGGTGAACATCTCAAATAGACAATGGCACCTCTGACAGTGCAGCCCTCCCTCAGTGCTGCACTGGAGCGTCAGCTTTGAGTTTGTGCTCGAGTCTTGTCAATCAAAGCCAGAATAAAAACAATATTTCTGCCTCAGGGAGAAATATCAGTCACCACATCCATCTTCTGAATCTCTCAGCTAATCCTTCAAGTGGTCATTGCAGATATCCATTTAGGTGGATGTTTTAATGCATGTGCTGAAATGATTCCAAAAGCGACAGTGGCTACTAATCAATATTTTTCAATCTAAATGCATTTATATGCTTTCATAATGCTGCCTCTGGACAAAGGCCTATTTCCTGCTGTATATCTCTGTAGCCCTGACTTTAAGTCACAAATTACTGCTAAAGATTACATTAAAGGAACTGTAAATATGAGACAACAACGGAAAATGCTTGAAATGAGCTGCTGCAGGAGGATGTGACCCTGAATTATACCACAGGAATGGAAACGAGTCTCACAAGATTCCCAAGTACATGAATCCAAAATACAATGTGCGGACTATCCAGGAAACAAACAGCCCTCAGTGAGTCCCACCTCAAGGCCACTGACAAGGAAAGGAGGCTTCAGTCTTCCTGCTCCTAGCTCCTGAAGAGAGCACTTGCATTGTTATAGCGTCGTCAGGTTTTGTTGCGTGTACTCTCAGACGATGCCAATCACATGGGTCCAATTCCTATACCGGCTGCGGTCTCTGTGCCTTCTCAGCCCTCCCCCCGCACCAGAGAAGTGTAAACCTTCAGGTTAAACTCACCACCGGGTACCAGCTCGCCTTAACAAGAGCAGACTCCAGTAGCTTACACCTCACTTTCAGATTACCCCAAAAGCCCATCCCACAGTTACAAAGATGACCAGGTTAGGGTGGATTGGCCATACTAAATTGCCCCATTGTGTTTATAGTGTGCAGGTTAGGTGAATTGGCCATGGGAACTTGCTTCATAGTGTCCAGGGATGTTCAGGTTAGGTGGATTGGCCATGCTAAGTTGCCCCAGAGTGTCCAAGGATGTGCAGGTTAGGTGGATTGGCCATGCTAAGTTGCCCCAGAGTGTCCAGGGATGTGCAGGTGAGGTGGGTTAGCCAGGGGCAATGCAGGGTTACAGGGTAAGGGGTTGGTTCTGTGTGGAATGCTTCTCGGAGGGTCAGTGTGGACTCGATGGGCCGAATAGCCTGTTTCTCCACTTTAGGATTTCTATTCAGAACCACCCTGCTGTGGTAATGAGTTTCATAACTTGCCCAGTCTCTTGTTTACCAATGTTTTTGGGAATCCATCGCTGGGCTTTTGACTGATTACATCATCTTTTCAGTTTTGGTTCCCATCGCAAATGGGGCTATTCTCTGTCTGCCCCCACCCTCTGGTGAGTTAGCAAAGAAGCTAACTACCCCCTCGCTCTGGACTGGCTGCATCTCACTCAAGGACTGGCTACAGGCCAAATGAAACACTGCTTGACTCCATGCCAACTAGTGCCAATGTCTGAGTGGTGGCTGACAGAACATCTCTTCCTCATGTCTCAGTTTTGTTCCTCCCTGGGCTGATACTGTGTGCCTGAAATCAGGAACTCAGATCAGTGGGGGTGGGTGGGGGGGAGTTTTCAAGAGAGAAGTGGGGGGAGGGTGGAAAGCAAGAGGTTCATATTACCAATAACTTCCAAACCTTCTCAGGAAAGCACAGTGGGGGTGGGCTGGGAATAGAAGAGGGGCAATACCCAGGAAAGTACCATCATCGTCAATACTCTCAGAAACCAAGGGCTATGTTGTAATGGTGCTATTGGCACACAGTGTGTGTGAGAGAGAGAGATATGGAAGGCAACCAGTGCTTGAGAGTGCTGCCTGCCACAGCTAAATAGCTGACAGCATTCGGAGACAACAAACCAACATCAATGGAATGTGTGCATGTGGGTGAGTTGGATTATCTGACTCTGATTGGTCTCAAAATGTTAATTATTAAATTACCCTGCAAGGACTGCAACAAACATTCTATTGGACAGAGAGCCAGGAAAGTAGCCCCCAGGATCCATGAGCACTAACTAGCCACCAACAGACATGACCAACTCTCACTCGTATCCATACACACAGATGAAGAGGGACATCAGTATGACTGGGACAATACATCCATCTTGGGACAGGCTCAACAAAGACACACACGGGGTTTCCTAGAGGCCTGGCATTCAAACCGGGACTCCACTAACAAATATATCCATTTACCAACTTTTCAGAAACAGAACCGGAAGTTTCTGTGGTTTTTTGGTCTGTGCTATGCCGTCCCAAAATTCAATACTCACATAGTCCTGATGTGGGAAATGCAGCTGGCAATTGGCTGACAAACAATGGGGTATTGGCTAGGTGAGCTGTGAGCTTAAGAAAAGTGAAAGCAAGATTGCAGGAGAACCTCAACAAGTCTGGCCACATCGGTGGAGAGAAAGACAAAGAGAATACGACTCTTATTCATAGAATCCCTATAGTGCTGGGGCAGCCTTGGCTCAAACACAGACAAAAGACTGAATTCCAGAGGTGAGGAGAGAGTGATAGCCCTTGACATCAAGGCCACATTTGACCGAGTGGGGCATCAAGGAGCCCTGGCAAAACTGGAATCAATGGGTATCAGGGGCAAACACCCTGTTGGTTAGAGTCCTACCTGGCACAAAAGACAAAGTTGTGGAGGGTCAGTCATCTCAGCTCCAGGATATCTCCGCAGGAGTCCCTCAGGGTAGTGTCCTAGACCTAACAATCTTCAGCTGCTTCTTCAATGACCTTCCGTTTGTCATAAGGTCAGGAGTGGGAATGTTCACCAATGACTGCACAGTGTTCAGCACCATTCGTGAGTCCTCAGACGCTAAAGCAGTCTATGCTCAAATGCACCAAGATCTGGACAATATCCAGGCTTGGGCCGACAAGTGGCAAGTAATATTTGCGCTACACAAATGCCAGACAATGACCATCACCAATAAAAGACACTCTAACCACCACCCCTTGACATCCAACTGTATTACCATCACTGAATCCCCCCGTCAACATCCTTGGGATTATCATTTACCAGAAACTCAACTGGATTCACCACAAATGCACAGTTGCTACAAGAGTAGGTCAGAGACGGGGGCACTGCAGCGAGTAACTCACCTCCTGACACTCCAAAGTCTATACACCGTCGACAAGGCACAAGGCAGCAGTGGGATGGAATGCTCCCCACTTGCCTGGATGGGTGTAGCTCCAACAACACTCAAGAAGCTCGACACCATCCAGGACAAAGTAGCCCCCACTTGATTGGCACCACATCCACAAGGATCCACTCCCTCCACCACTGATGCTCAGTAGCAGCAGTGTGTGATATCTACAAGACACACTGCAAAAATTCACCAAGGCTCCTCAGACAGCACTTTCTAAACCCACGACCACTCCCATCTAGAAGGACAAGGGCAGCATGTACTTGGGAACACCACCCCCTGCACGTTCCCCTCCAAGCCAGTCACCACCCTGACATATACCGCCATTCCTTCTCAGTCTTTGGGTCAAAATCCTGGAAATCCCTCCCGAATGGCATTATGAGCCAACCCACAGCAAGTGGACTGTAGCGATTCAAGAGGCAGCTCCCCACCACCTTCTCAAGGGCAAATAGGGATGGGCTATCAATGCTGGCCAGCCAGCAACACCCAAATCCCGCAAGTGAAATCAAAAGAAGACCATTCGGCCCAATGTGTCCACACTGACTCCCTAAAGGGCATTGCACCCTATCCCTGCATTTCCCATGGCTAACCCACCTAGCCTGCACACCCCTGAACACTTTATGTAATTTAGCATGGCCAATCCCCTAACCCGTGCATCTTTGGACTGCAGGAGGAAACCAGAACAACTGAAGGAAACCCACGCAGACACGGGGAGAACATGCGGACTCCACTCACCGGAGGCTTGAACCCAGGTCCCTGGCGCTGTGAGGCAGTAGTGCTAACACAGAGACACTGTGTCACCTTAATATCTCCCCTTTCCTGTTCTGAATTTTTATGAGATTAGTGGTGGGATGATGAGTGCCCAAATGCTGAATTACTGTCTTCGAATAGTGACCTCCAATCATGAAGATCAAACTTAAGTCAGTTTTGTTTTCAAAGATTCTCGTCCAGTGCTGGGTTTCTGTGTCGCAATGTCTACACGGGCCAGGAGTTTGAGATCTTACCACAAGTAATGAACAGGTTGATTCGAAATATCTCAATCGCGGTGTTGGGGAATCACCCCTTGTTCTTAACATGGAGCAATTGATTTCAGTTATACTCACTGGAGTTCACGAGGGGGAATCTGGTTGAGGTGTATAAAATGCTAAGGGGGATTGAAAAGATGAACCTTAAACAGATGGGACTGTCTCGAGCAAGAGGGCTTAGACATAGAGTGAGAGGAGGGAGGTTCAAAACTGAGTCGAGAAGGACCGACTTCTCTCAGAGGGTCGTGTACCTGGGGAACTTAAGGTGCACAGGAGGCAGAATCAATCAATAGATTCAAGAAAGAAATCGATATGTTTCTGATGGAAAGAGAGATGAAGGGGAGCAGGCTGGAGACTGGAGATGAGACCAGGATAAGGTCAGCCACGATCACATTAAATGGCAGAGCAACGGGTTGAATTGTGTTCTCTCGCTCCTAATCCTGATGCTGCCACATAATTGTAGTGTTGATGTGAAACATTGCTGTGCAGACACTAACTCTCACCAAGTCCCCTTCATCCATCACTGCTCAGTTTCATGAATTTTGGAAGATGCTCGCCTTAATTGCGTCAATGCTCTTTCTCTCCGTGACCCCTTCTCCCTCTGTGACCACGGGAGATTAGATTAGATTAGGTTCCCTACAGTGTGGAAACAGGCCCCTCGACCCAACCAGTCCACACCGAGCCTCTGAAGAGGAACCCACCATGACCCATCTCCCTCTGACTAACGCATTATGGACAATTTAGCATGGCCAATTCACCTGCACCTCTTTGGACTGTGGGAGGAAACCGGAGCACCCGGAGGAAACCCACGCAGACACGGGGAGAATGTGCAAACTCCACACAGACAGTTGCCTGAGGTGGGAATTGATCCTGGGACCCTGGTGCTGTGAGGCTGCAGTGCCAACCACTGACCCACCATGCCATCCCAATTGTCACGTTTTAGCTTTATGCAAATCACTTTAAAGGATGGTTTGCAACTTTAAAAGCATCGAGGAGAAAGTGAGGACTGCAGATGCTGGAGATCAGAGCTGAAAATGTGTTGCTGGAAAAACGCAGCAGTTCAGGCAACATCCCAGGAGCAGGAGATTCGATGTTTCGGGCATTCCTGAAGAAGGGCTTATGCCCGAAACGTCGAATCTCCTGCTCCTTGGATGCTGCCTGACCTGCTGCGCTTTTCCAGCAACATATTTTCAACTTTTAAAGCATACCAAGTTATTGAAGATCGCAAGAGATCTGTTGGTCTTTTCTTGTCTTCCTTTACTTTCCTTCTCTCCCATTTCTTTCCTGTAACCTCTCCCATCACCAGTGAGGCGTCTGGCCTGCTAAATGCTGACAGCTGTCTGTAGAAAGTGCTTATACAAACAGGAAGCTGCCAAACTCTGAGTTATCTTGAGCCACACCACAACCGATGTCCTCACACAACTTCACAGGAACCATTTCTCCAGAAAAAGACAAGCCCCAGCTAACTGCGCACGACACAATTATCGTGCAGCACACCCCGGATCTCCGCACGGCAGAGTAAACTCACCACCTTGTGCATTTGGATAGCGCCCATTGCAGCGCAGCAAGCAATGATGAAAACCCACAAGAGGCTGAAACTGGGGGAGCACAGAGATCTCGGAAGGAGATTCCAGGGATAGGGAAAGATGGGATTTCAACGCAAATGTAAGGATTTTACATTTGAGGCGTTGCTGTAATGTGGGAGTCAGTGCAAGCCAGGGGAACAAGGCCTACCTGAACACACAGTTCAATAAAAAATCTTATTTCAGCTCAGAGAAGGCTGACTGGCCTGATCTCGGATCAGGAGGGATTGTAAATTGAACAAAGTTTAGTCAGGTTGAGGCTCTACTCACTGGAACTTAGACACATAGATGGAAGTGTTTGATAACCTTTCTTCTCTCAGTGGGCTATGGGCCTTTGGAACTCCTTGCCACAGAGAGCGCGGTGGGGTCAGAGTCCTTGTGCATATTAAAGGCTGAGAGAGATTGTAGATCAGTCGGGGAATGAGGGTTACTGGTAAAGAGAAGGAAAGTGGATATGAAGAATGTCAGATCGGCCGTGCTCCTTTTGGAAGGAGGAAGAGGTTCAAGGGGCCGAATGATCTCCTTCTGATGTGTTAGCATGATTCGGTGCATGTTATAACAAAAGCAAGCGTGTTTTGAACCAGGTGGAAGGTAGAAGGCCTGGGATAAGAGTCTTGGAATGTTCACGTATGGAAGTTTCAAAGGTAACGGATAGAGCCTGATGTGAACTGGACAACACAGGGGCAGCATCAATTTAAATGACCAATCAGTAGCATTGATTTCAGGGATGAATGTGGGAAATAAAGGGAAACATCCTGAAAATTGAGCTAGTTACTGCCTGACTGCTATGTGGAGCCGTGTGCAGGCTGACCGCTCATGAGAAAGAGTTGCCACATGACTGGGGTGTGGGCTGTTCAAAACTAAATGTTGTTTACAGTGAAATCCCCACCGGCTGCAGAATATTGGGCCTGCTCCAGTTCTGAGTTCTCATTGAGTGCCACATTTAAACACTCTGGGAGCAGATACACTCAGGAAAGAGTCCCAAAGGCCCTATCGGAAAATAAATGGATCTCAGACACATTAAATGTCAAAGACTAGACTGGTCTGGCCGTAGTCAGCCTCTTGTCTGGTCAAGTTTGTCATGAGGATATCTTTGCTTGGTAAAGAATGGGCAATTTAAGATGCATCCTCCCACTGTAGATTATACAGTGTTTGCTGCTAATCATCAAACCAGCCCAGAGTTAGACAGAGGAAAGGGCCAGACTAAAGGTAAAGTCCCCGTCGTCCTACCAGACCCTCAGGCTACTCTCTCATTAGAGAGAGAGAGAGAGATACAGAGAGACAGAGAGAGAGACACAGAGAGAGAGTGACAGAGAGAGAGAGTGACAGAGAGAGAGAGAGAGAGAGACAGAGAGACAGAGAGAGAGACACACAGAGAGAGAGTGACAGAGAGAGAGAGAGAGACAGAGAGACAGAGAGAGAGAGTGACAGAGAGAGAGAGAGTGACACAGAGAGAGAGACAGAGAGTGACAGAGAGAGAGTGACAGAGAGAGACAGAGAGACAGAGAGAGAGAGTGACAGAGAGAGACAGAGAAACAGAGAGAGAGAGTGACACAGAGAGAGAGAGAGAGAGAGTGAGAGAGAGACTGATGACTGGCAGTGAGTTAACCTGATTCTTCTTCTATGAGCTAACTGATGCCCAAAACATAGCAGCCAACGTTTTTTTCTTGGTGAGCTCTCCATGGCAATGCCTGTACAAATCAGAACAAGACATCAGTGGAACAAACACTTTCCGTTTGGAAAGGGGTCATGGGTGAGTAGAGTCTTGATGGGCCGAAGGTGAGTAGAGTCCCTCCTGTACCTACTGTTCACCATCCAATGCTTGTTTGACTGTGTTGAGGTGACTGCATGTATCCGTGCGGTGCTAGCACGAATCTGTCTGTAAAACTCCGAAACCTTCCGATTCTGCAAGTTGCCTGCTCATTTCCACCCAGTCTCACAGTGCTGGTGGTTTTAAGCACACCACCCACACTACAGTGTGCTGAGGTTTACCTGAAACCCTGATGCTAATGTCACAGAGAATCTGCCTGAAAGGCTCCTAGTCCAGTTAACCCCAGCCTCACAAGCTGAGATGTTAGCATTGCAAACCCACCTTCCTGGGGTTATCTGTGTGAACAGGTGGGCCACATAATACAGTTCTGACTCACTCCTCCAAACAGTCTGCTCCTTCAACCCTCTGCAACAGTTGCTTGTCTCTCCCACTCTCACAGATCATCTCTTATTCTCTCTCTCCCACCCTCACTCATTTTCTCACTGCCTCTTCCTCTCTCATTAAAGCTCTCTCTCTTTCTTTTTCATTGTGGTCTCTCTCTTCCTTCTTCACTCACAGTCCCTCTCTCTCTCTGTCTCCTGTTTCTCTTTCTCACTCAAGTTATGGCTTTCTCTGTTTCTCGCTCTCTCTCTCTCTCTCCCTCCCTCACTCACAGTGTGTGTGTGTGTGTGTCTCTCTCTCTCTCTCTCTCCCTTTCTTTCATTGTGGCTCTCACTCTCCTCTCTCTCGCAAGCAGTCTCTCTCTCTCTCTCTCTCTCTCTCTCATACACACACACACACATTCTCACTCACAGTATGGCTCTTTCTCTCCTCCTCTCACTTACAGTGTGTGTCTCTCTCCCTGCCTGTGCTCTTCCTCTCCATCTCTCAATCACAGTCTCTCTCTCTCTCTCTCTCTCTCCCCTCTCTCTCTCTCCCTCTCTCTCTCTCTCTCTCCCTCTCCCTCTCCCCGTCACTTGCTCATCCTCTATCTCTCTTCCTCTCTTGCTCTCCCTCTCTCTCACTCTCCATTTCTTCCTCTTTCACACTCATGGTATTGCACTCCCTCTCTCTCTCTCTCTCTCTCTCTCTCTCTATCCCTCTCTCCCACCCCATCCCTCTCTCCCAGGCAGTCCTCACTCTATAACAGTCACTGAGCTGATCTCACTGGGTCCTGTGACTGTTCACCCAGTGCTGATAATTCGTGGTCACCAGAAGAAAATTTATAGCCTCAACCTAACCAGTCAAAATGCGTTGACTCAGCAACACAATCTGTCTTCGCGCAGACAGGAGCTCCACAGCTTGGGTCTCATTCCTTTATTCAATCAGTGATTTAGTTTCAAGACTGTGAGCTGTGATTGCTCATCATCACAGAATCTCTAGAGTGTGGAAACAGGCCATTTAGCCCAACAAGTCCCACCAACCCTCTGAAGAGTATCCCACCCAGACCCATTCCCCCTACCCTACTACTCTACATATATCCCTGACTAATGCGCCTACACATCCTTGAACACTATGGGCAATTTGGCATGGACAATCCACCCAACCCTGCACATTTTTGGACTGTGGGAGGAAACTACAGCACCAGCAGGAAACCCACACAGACATGGGGAGAATGTGCAAACTCCACACAGGCAGTCACCCAAGGCTGGAATCGAACCCAGGTCCCTGGTGCTGCGAGGCAGCAGTGCTAACCATTGAGCCACTGTGCCATCCTAATCCATGCTGCTGTTCCATGTTCATTTCCTGGGCTCTGGGTTCTGGTGTAACACTTCCTTCCTCTGACTCGAAGCATCTTACTTGATGCATGGCGCATTTCAGAATATTTACAATCACTTGTTTCCTTCCTGTATAAACAATCTGAAGCCCCCAGCCTTGGAACCTCAGTGTAGAGCGCTCAGTGGTCCCACATTTCATGATACCCATCATTTTACAGCAATGGGCTGCGATCTGTGGGTTAATAGCCTGATGCTAAAGTCCAGGGTGTGACAATGGTGCAATGACAGTGTTGCTGGGCTAGTAATTCTGAAAACATCACTTCGAATCCCACTCTACCAGTGGAGTTTAGATTCATTTAAATAAATGATGGGATTGGAACATAGTCTCAGGAGTAACAACCACGAGACCATCACCGTTTTTATTTATTTATTCATTAATGGGATGAGGGCATTGTTAGCCAGGCCAGCACTTATTGCCCAGAGAGTAGCTAAGTGTCAACCTCCTCGCGGTGGGGCCTGGAGTCACGTGTAGGCCAGACCAGGTAAGGATGGCAGTTTCCTTCCTGAAGGGTATTACTGAACCAAATAGATTTTTCCCCTGACAATCAGCACACGGTGATTCCAGATTTTTATTGGATTCAAATTCTCCCACCTGTTGTGGAAGGATTCAAACCCAGATCCCCCGAATATTACCAGGGTCTCTGGGTTAAGGGTCGAGGGTGTGTTGCTGGAAAAGCACAGCAGGCCAGGCAGCATCCGAGGAGCAGGAGAGTCGACATTCGTTTCGGACAAAAGCCCTTCATCAGGAAGTCCGAAACGTTGATTTTCCTGCTCCTCGGATGCTGCCTGACCGGCTGTGCTTTTCCAGCACCGCACCCTCGACTTTAATTTCTGGCATCTGCAGTGCTCACTTTCTCCTTAATAGTACCACTGGCCCATTGCTTCTCTGTAGTCTGTTCCTTATTTTAAAAACATCTGTTTCCTAACAGGAGGGAAATCTATGGTTTTTATCTGGTGCGGTCGAGATATTATTCCAAAACTACAGCAATGTGATCCACTTCTTAACTTCCTTCTAAAATGACCACTCAATCTGGTTAAAATCCAAATGCATGCCTGTTCTCCCCATCGACTCTCCCAATCAATTTTGGGAATTGTGTAGATTACTAACCTCCCAGGAAAAATCCACCTCCCTGGCAACATCCTTGTAAACATCTGAAACCTTGCAAGTTTAATAACATCTTTTCTTTAGCAGAGAGACCAAAGTTGAACACATGATTTGGAGATGCCGGTGTTGGACTGGGGTGTACAAAGTTAAAAATCACACAACACCAGGTTATAGTCCAACAGGTTTAATTGGAAGCACACTAGCTTTCGGAGCGACAATCACCTGATGAAGGAGCGTCGCTCCAAAATTAAACCTGTTGAACTATAACCTGGTGTTGTGTGATTTTTAAAGTTGAACACAGTATTCCAAAAGTACCCTAACCAATGTCCTGTACAGCCACAACATGACCTCCCAACTCCTGTACTCAATACTCTGACCAATAAAGGAAAGCATACCATATACCTTCTTCACTATCCTATCTACCTGCGACTCCACTTTCAAGGAGCTAAGAACCTGCACTCCAGACTCTCTTTGTTCAGCAACACTCCCCAAGATGCTCATAATTAAATGTTTTTATGACTGACTGAACATCCTACATTGATCCCACTTACACAAAGGGTGTAAGTAAACTCTGTCAAGAAAGATATTTGGATCATCAGCTCAAACTGTTGGTGGTTTGATTAGGTTAGACTCTCTACAGTGTGGAAGCAGGCCATTTGGCCCAACAAGTTCACACCAACCTTCTGAAGTGCAACCCACTACCCCTGCATTTACCCCTGACTAATGCTTCTAACACTACGGGCAATTTAGCATGGCCAATTCAGCTAACCTGCACATCCTTGGACTGTGGGAGGAAACCGGAGCAAACCGCACAGAGGTGGGGAAGAATATGCAAACTCCATACAGACAGTCACCTGAGGCTGGAATTGAACCCAGGTCCCTGGTGCTGTGAGGCAGCAGTGCTAACTGTTGCTGATTAATGACCTTCTTGCTTGGGCTTGACCTTACTCCATTGAGGGTAAATATTCTAGTGCTAAACCCAAGTGCTGTCTTTTCTTTCCTACCTTCAGCTCCAGTTTGATTATCTTCTTACTTATTTTACACTCCTTGAAATGGCAATTCATCTGATGTACCTCACTAAAGAGGGTAGTGGAGGCATCAAAGGTCAAGGAGTTATACAGTCAAGGGGTTGGATTAGGAACGTAATAGATTCTGAGTGGATTTGAAAGGGTAGACAATAGAGGCAGATTCTCTCTGACTGGTCAGTCTTGAACTAGTGGAGATTGCAGTTCCAGAATAAATAATCAGTCATTTTGGAAGGTGATGAGGAGAGATTCACTTCAATGGTTGTGAACTTTTGTGAACTGACCTTGTGTTATATTATGGATCCCTGAGCAGATGTGGTACATATCCAAAGGGGGAATGGGGTTGAGAAACCTATCAGACAATGATTGAATGGTTGAGCAGACTTAATTGGCCAAATGGTCTCATTTCAGTTCCCATGTCTTATGGTCTTATAGTCTCCAGTCTACATGCAGGTTAGGTGGTGTGGCTATGCTACATTGTCCATCTATGTGCAGGCTAGGTGGGGTTATCGATGGGAAATGCAGGGTTACAGGGATAGGGTAGGATGTGCGTCGGCATTGAGATTGAGCGATGGCTGTTCGGGGCATGTGGGACTTATGTAGCCCAATAACGAGATGCTGATGGTCAAACTGACAGGCTTGGAGAAGATGCAAGCCCCCTCCCTGCTCTGATATCCCTAATCTGTATCTATCTTGGTCTCAATAGATTGGTGACGCAATGAAACATACAAAAAAAAATAAGAATCAGGAGCAACTATTCAGCCCCTTGGACATGAACTACCATTTGATAAGGTCATGGTCGATCAGTTGTCTTGTTTTAACTCTCTTTGACTCCCTCATCAGTACAATGTCCAGTCAATGATATTACAAGTTAATAATTTGGATAACACTTCTTCATAACAAAACAATATTCAAGAAACAATGTTACTTTCTGTTCTCTTTTCCAGTGGTTTATCTCTGTCTCTCTTGGACTGAGCATGTGACTGGGCAGCCATGTGTAGATGGGTACATACTCAACACCAATGGAACATGTGTCGGTGAGCTTTAAGTCCACTGTTAAGTCTATGGGTATAATTCTGAAAAGTGTTAATTGTGTAATGTGATTATTCATCTTTTTATCAATTTAGATCAACATCATTTTTTTCCCCTTTCCATTTATCTTCAACCTTTGACAAAACATTGTACTGAGTTTCGATGTTGTTGGAAAATGGAATTCGAACAGATAGGTGACTGTTTCTAACCAGTGCGGCTGCAATGGGCTGTAGCTGTAGATGAAGACCCTTTGCATCCGATGTGGTGTCCTCTACATCGGGAAGACAGGACGCTAACTTGCGGATCATTTCAAAAAGCATCACTGGACACTCAGACCCAGCAACCCCACTGACCCGTGGCTGAATACTTCAATTCCCCCTCCCACTCCAACAATGACATGCAAGTCCTAGGCTTCTCCCATCACCAAACCCTTCCCAGCTGACTCCTGTGGGAAGAACGCCTCATCATCCACCTCGGGACCCTCCAACCACATGGAATTAATGTGAATTTCACAAGTTGCCTCATTTCCCCTCCCTCCACCATATCTCAAGTCTCCAACTTGGGACCGTCCTCTTGACCATCTTCCTTCCCATCGATTTGCTCAACCCTGCCCTCTGACCTATCACCTTTACCCCGACCTTCATCTACCAATCACATTCCCAGCGACTTTCACCCAATCCCACCCACCTCCCATGTATCGCTCAGCTCCCCCGAGTCACAAGCCTCATTCCTGATGAAGGGTCTATGCCCGAAATGTCAATTCTCCTGCTCCTCGGATGATGCTTTTCCAGCACTACACTCTCAACTGTGTAGCCCTCGATGACTCTACAATAGAAGTGGAAGACAATGGATAAACTCAGCAGATCTGGGGAGAATGCATTTAATACTCTGTGATACAGTTCAGTGAGTTGCTTGTATCATGCATTTAAGGGACATTTAAGTAACTCTTGGATAGGGACATGGATGATAGTAAAATGAAGAGTATGTAGGTTAGTCTGATCTTAGATTAGGATAAAGGGCTGGCACAACATCATCGGGCTGAAAGGCCTGTACTGTATTGCACTGTTCTATGTTCTATGTTCTCTGGTCTATGGTCTATGGCCTACGGTCTATGTTTTATGGTCTATTGTCTATGGTCTATGATCTACGGTCTATGTTCTATGGTCAATGGTCTATGTTCTATGGTCTACGGTCTACGGTCTATGGTCTACAGTCTACGGTCTATGGTCTACGGTCTATGTTCTATGGTCTATGGTCTATGGTCTATGGTCTACGGTCTATGGTCTATGGTCAATGGTCTATGTTCTATGTTCTATGATCTATGGTCTATGGTCTACGGTCTATGTTCTATGGTCAATGATCTATGTTCTATGTTCTATGATCTATGGTCTATGGTCTACGGTCTATGGTCTATGGTCAATGGTCTATGTTCTATGTTCTATGATCTATGGTCTATGGTCTACGGTCTATGTTCTATGGTCAATGATCTATGTTCTATGGTCTACGGTCTACGGTCTGTGGTCTACGGTCTATGTTCTATGTTCTATGGTCTATGGTCTATGTTGAAAATGTGTTGCTGGAAAAGCGCAGCAGGTCAGGAAGCATCCAAGGAGCAGGAGAATCGATATTTCGGGCATGACCCTGAAACGTCGATTCTCCTGCTCCTTGGATGCTTCCTGACCTGCTGTGCTTTTCCAACAACACATTTTCAGCTCTGATCTCCATCATCTGCAGTCCTCACTTTCTCCTCTGTGGTCTATGTCCTGTGTTCGATGTTCTACGTTCTATACATGATTCCCTTTCATTCAAAAGGCTCTCAGTGGCACTTAGTCACAAATCCTTCCCTCTCTTGCTTCTTCAACAAGCTGCTCAACACAACACGCAACACTTGAATGTCAAGTTGCAACCCCCTCCTGGTTTTTCAGTCACCTAACTTCCATCCCAGTGCTAAGTCCCAGAAAATGAAAATGGAATAACGTATGACCAGGAGATGGCGGAGCTGAAGTAGGCCATTCAGCCCATCTAGTCTGCTCCAGCATTCCCTGGTTTGAGAAGCCTCGATTCCATTTCCTTGCCTTTGCCCCATAAGTCTGGATTCCCCCACGTGGTTAAAACTCTCCCTCCTCTACAATGGCAGGCCCTCAGGGTCTAGGGATGACTAGCTCCTGCTGGGGACACGGTGAGTGCTGCGGTGGTGGAATAGTCCTATTCCAGAGTGACGGACTCTGCCCCAGGCAGGGCTAGGCAGTGTTTGAGGAGGCGGGTGAATGGGAACGCTTTAGCTCCTGCTGCTCATTCCTGACCACCATGTGCTCCCTTCAGTGACATACAAAATGTAGTTGGCCTTTGTCTGTACCTTCCAGAGCAAGTGATCCTCAAAGATCTATCCCACCCTGGCAACGTTTTTCTACAACGTCTACCCTCGGGGAGAAGGTACAGAAGCCTGAACACACGCACCAGCCAGTTACGAAACAGTTTCTATCTTACTGTTGTTAGAATGGACTCACAAACATTCGCCTGTACCTGAGTTTTTGTTTTTGCTGCTGTTTACCTATTATTTACTTACCTATGCTCCTTAACTCTGTGATCTGCCTGGATTGTTGACAAGACAAAGCTTTTCACTGTGCCTTGGAAGATGTGACAATAAATTTAATTCAACTCAATTCAATTTGACCTATAGGGAGAGACTGTTTTCTCTGGAGCATTGGAGACTGAGGAGTGATCTTACAGAGGTTTACAATATCATGAGGTGCATGGATAGGGTGAATTTCTCCTCCAAAACTAAAGGCCATAGGTTTAGGGCGAGAGGGGAAAGATTGAACAGGGACCTAAGGATCAACTTTGTCACACAGAGGGTGGTGTGTGTATGGAATGAGCTGCTGGAGGAAATGGTGGAGGCTGGTACAATTGCAACATTTAAAAGGGATCTGGATGGGTGCATGAATAGAAAGGGTTTAGAGGGATACAGGCCAAGTGTTGGCAAGTGTGACTAGATTAGCTTAGGATTTCTGGTTGGCATGGTCGAGTTGGACCGAAGGGTCTGTTTCCCTGCTGTACATCTGAGTGACTCGATAAATCATACCTTCTACAAGTACATCAGCTCTTTGTAGTATTCCCACTTCCCTCCCAGTGATCACATACCTTTACAGAGCACTTGTTTCAGGAAGTTTCTGCAATGGGGACCTTGATTGAGCGTGTGGTCAGTACCTCGTCACTGGGGATACTGGTCTGGGATAGGGCACTCACATTGGCACACTTATCTTGCCAGTGGATTGGCAGGATTTTGCGAAGGTGATATCTTTCTGGGCACTTGTGGGGTCTGCTGTTTGTGTCAATGCTGCAGTGGGTGGACCACAGTTGCTCTGTGAACCATGAGGGGTTTGAATATAGAACACACTGTTCCTCAAGCACCCGAAGGTCGCACTGTCACATTGGAGTCAACGTTGGGATTCATCATCATTGTCTTCTCACTGGAACTTCCAGAGGTTCAGGGAATGGATCACGTTGTTGAGGAGCGGGTGGTGTTGTGTGACAGACCTTTGTTCTCCAGATGTTTAGTCTGAGGTGGGTTCTCTCGAACAACACAGTGGATGCGTCAATGATGGTTTGTATCTTGGGCTCTGTTTGTGCCCATACTGAAATGTTGTGTGTGACGTGCATCTCAATGACTGGAGGTGGCCTGGTCTTGTGGGGGTTCTGGCTTGGCGGTGACAAAGGCTTTGAACAGTTTCCCAGGGAGGACTCCCAGAGGTTGAGGACGTTTGCCGTGATGACCCTTCCCCTGGCGGCCAGCGACGGGAATCCCTCTGGAATTCCCAAAGCCGGCATGCTTTCCTTCATCGGACGGGGTATTGAGCACAAGAGTTGGCAGGTCATGTTACAGTTATATTGGACTTTGGTTCGGCCACATTTGGAATACTGCGGACAGTTCTGGTTGCCACATTACCAAAAGGACGTGGATGCTTTGGATAGGGTGCAGAGGAGGCTCACCAGGATGTTTCCTGCTATGGACGACGCTAGTTATGAAGAGAGGTTGAATAGATTAGGATTAATTTCATTAGAAAGACGGAGGTTGAGGGGGAACCTGATTGAGGTCTACTAAATCATGGGAGGTATAGACAGGGTGGACAGCGAGAAGCTTTTTCCCAGAGTGAGGGGGAGTCAATTACTAGGCGTCACAAGTTCAAAGTGAGAGGGGAAAGGTTAAGGGGAGATAGGTGTGGGAAGTTCTTTACACAGAGGGAGGTGGGGGTCTGGAACACAATGCCAGTAGAGGTAGTAGAGGCTGGAACGATAGTGCCATTTAAGATGTATCTAGACAGATACATGAATGGGCAGGGAGCAAAGGGATACAGATCCTTAGAAAATAGGCAGCAGGTTTAGTTCGAGGATCTGGATCAGTGCAGGCTTGGAGGACACAAAGGGCCTGTCTCTGTGCTGTAATTTTCTTTGTTCTTTGTTCTTTGTTCTTACATAAGAACATAAGAAATAGGCGCAGGAGTGGGCCATTTGGCCCATCAAGCCTGCTCCACCATTCAATAAGATCATGGCTGATCTTTTCATGGACTCAACTCCACTTACTCACCCTTTCACCCTCACCCTTAATTCCGTTACAGTTCAAAATCTAACTTCACCTTAAAACATCCAACGAGGCAGCCTCAAACTGCTTCACTGGGCAGGGACTTCCAGAGATTCACAACCCTCTGGGTGAAGAAGTTCCTCCTCAGCTCCATCCTAAACCTGCTCCCGTTTATTTGGAGGTGATGTCCCCTTGTTCTAGTTTCACCCACCAGTGGAAACAACCTCCCTGCTTCCATCTTATCTATTCTCGTCATAATTTTATATTTTTCTGTCAGATTCCCCCAATTCTTCTTAATCCCAATGAGTGTAGTCCCAGTCCATTCAATCTCCCCTCATAAACCAACCCCCTCAACTCCAGAATCAACCTATTGAACCCCCTCTGTACCCCCTCCCAGTGCCAGTACATCCTTTCTCAAGTAAGGAGACTAAAGAGTTTGAAGTATAATTTTTGTTTTCGTGAAAGCAGCTATCAACAAAGAGAAGGTGAATTCTGAGGTAAAATGAAAGGCAGAGTTATTCTGCTTTGACTGAGGAGGAGATTTTACATGATCCATGAAGATTTCCGCCAAAGCTGATCTAGGAACAAATATTCCCTTCTGGGAGGGGCTCAGGGTGTCAAAGATGCAAAATGCATGTTAGAACGTGAGGGAAGATGGAGAGAGAAGGTTCACCCAGAGTGTCAGAGAGTTCAATCGGAAATTAGTGAGGAGAGTGATAGGCGGGGATAGTAAAGCAAAGTTTCACAAGGAAAACATGGAAGCAAAATATGTAGGCGCTGTAAATCCGACACAAACACTGAGAAACTCAGTGGGTCTGTGGAGAGAGAAACAGGTTTAACATTACAAATCCAATGTGATAACTCAAAACATTGGAACCTCTGGTTCCTAAATAAAGGTGCGACCCATTGACCTCTGACACTTCCTATCAGTGGAAAATCTGATTTATGTCTCCAGATTTGGTATTCCTGCCACTTGTTCCTGATGAGTGTGAAGTGAAACATTTGAACAACCCATTTCTTTTTTCATCAATAAATCTTGGGACCAGGCAGAAAGGAACTTTATTCCATCGGCCTAACTCCAGTGAGAAACCGTCAAGTGCTTGTTTGGCAGGACAGGTCTGAGTCAGTGCAAAAGAAAGATATGATTCTGAAGTTTTTTTTTTGTCCTGCCCCTCATCAGGATTGAAAGACAGGAAAAGCAATTTGAGAAAGGGGGGCAACAATTTATGCAACACGAGAGGCAGGTGCTAATTGGTTGGTTATGGACCGCACCTTTTACAATGAGATCAGGGTATGGAAAAAGTCAGTGTCTGTTGTGACAATATGGAACCAATCAGAACCAACTTGTCTGATTTGAATTTAATGGAGATTGACGGTTAACATATTCCACCACATCTATGGTCCAATCAATCAGCTCTCCCTTCATGTGCTGTTTAAATTGTTAGTTCTTTTCTAAAGTTGGTTTTCTTGCATTTCAGTCCTAACGAGCTCAAGATGAAAACCTTCCTCACCTTCACGTCTTCTTTTGTTATTCAGCAATGCTTAAAGTGTCACTGTGTATCCCACCCCTGAGCCAGTTTCCTGCTGCTGATGACGTTTCCTGTCTATTGCAGACCAGGATGAGTGTCTCACGGGTCCATGTGGACCCTACTCAATCTGCCACAACAGGATTGGAGGGTTTCACTGCACTTGCCAGACTGGATTCGCCTCAGTGTCCAATCAGTTGCTCAATGGTAAAACAGTGTCATTCTGTCGAGGTCAGTACACTTACTCATCGGAAACAGGTCACGGTAGCTCTCTACGTTGCAGGAGAGGCCAAGTTGGTCAATCTAATGGAAAGCTAACTGAGGAGAATCTCGATTGGAAGTGGACTTGCTATGAGGCGCTCGTAGCGAGAACATTCCAGGTCTCGCAAAGCCAGTTGACCTATAGGTAGCACAGAGGGAATAGGACTGACCAGATGCCAAGGGTAAATACTTGCTTTGGCCATTCCCTCAGCTACGGCTCTGTTAGATCACAGTATGAGTGGCTTTGACAAGGAAAATAAGGACTATTAAATTCCACTAGTTGGTGGGTCAGAAACCAGAGGACACACGGGTTAAAGGCCATCGGCAAATGAACCAGGGATAAGATGAGATTCCTCAGCAAGTTGCTATGATCCAATATGCACAAAGTGAACATTGTGCTGAATGTAGTTTCCAAACTGGTTTTGATCTCACCCAGAGATTATCCCCGGAAATCCAAAAAAACGCCAATTGCCAATATTTACGAGCGCAGAAGCGTAATCGATATTCCATGGTAATCAAATCAGGCCTGGAAATGTGATCTTGCAGAAATCCCATGACAGCATTATGATTTGGAGCAGCTGTAAATGCATTTCACTTGCACTTGGAGAAAGAGCATCATTTCTTAAAGCAGACTTTTTTTATTAAAAGTATAATCTTACCTTTATCAAAACTATTGACGCCTCTTATCCTCTGCTGCCTATCTTAAAATGCGCTAAATATTACACAGTCTGAATGTTCGATTCAGGTTAACAGTTAGATTTAATAACAAAAACAACTACGCCTTAGAAAATTAAATGATATCAGAGTGGTGCTGAGTTGTTTAATTTCCAATTAGAACAGGGTTAGTAACAGTGTTGCGTCCCCATGTCAGAGTTTCCACTTTAAGCGTCATTTGCAAAGCACAGCCTAGGCTAGGATATATTCATGAGGCAGCACGGTGGCTCAGTGATTGGCACCGCTGCCTCACAGTGCCACGGACCTGGGTTTGATCCCAGCCTCAGACGACTATCCATGTGGAGTTTGTACATTGTCCCCGTGTCTGCGTGAGTTTCCTCCGGGTGCTCCGGTTTCTTCCCATGATCCAAAAATGTGCAGGTTAGGTGAATTGGCCAAGCTAATTTGCCCATAATGTTCAGGGATGTCTAGGTTAGGTGCATTAGTTTGGGGTAAATATAGGGGAAATGGGTCTGGGTGGGTTATTGTTCAGAAGGTCAGTGTGGACTTGTTGGGCCGCAGGGTCTGTTTCCACACTGTGGGGGTTCTAAGTGTCCCCATTTCAGCACTTCCACTTTAAGGGTCATTTTGCAAAGACCAGCCTGGGTTAAGATGCGTTCTTGGGAGGTTCTCATCGTGCAAACTGAGGCAAAATCCGAGCCATTAATGTTTTATGAGGTTTATAACCTTGAAAGGCTGATGACGAATCCTGCCAGTTATTCCCAAACTCAATGTTCTTCTTTTGCAGATGTGAACGAGTGTCTCTCTCGCCCCTGTGGGCCCACTGCAATCTGCCACAACACTGAGGGGAGTTTTTATTGTACTTGTGATCGAGGATTTTACTCTGTCTCTGGAAACTATCAGTTTGCTGGTGAAGCTGAGTCCCACTGTAGAGGTGATGACAATTACTAGCTCGACCATAGCTCTTGCTTCCTATTTAATCCCTCGTTGTTCACTCCGTGTTCTATAATGTCAGCTCCCAACAGACACCATCCTCTCAAGCAGCCTTCCTTCCATTAACCGGCTAAGATAAAAGGTAGGAGGGACTTGGGGGAGGGGTGATGGAGATGTGATAGGTGGAAGGAGGTCAAGGTGAGGGTGATAGGCCAGAGTGGGGTGGGGGCAGAGAGGTCAGGAAGAAGATTGCAGGTTAGGGAGGTGGTGCTGAGTTCGAGGGATTCGACTGAGACAAGGTGGGGGAGGGGAAATGAGGAAACTGGAGAAATCTGAGTTCATCCCTTGTGGTTGGAGGGTTCCCAGGCAGAAGATGAGGCAATCTTCCTCCAACCGTCGTGTTGTTATGGTCTGGCGATGGAGGAGTCCAAGGACCTGCATGTCCTTGGTGGAGTGGGAGGGGGAGTTAAAGTGTTGAGCCACGGGGTGGTTGGGTTGGTTGGTCCAGGTGTCCCAGAGGTGTTCTCTGAAACGTTCCGCAAGTAGGCGGCCCGTCTCCCCAATATAGAGGAGGCCACATCGGGTGCAGCGGATGCAGTAAATGATGTGTGTGGAGGTGCAGGTGAATTTGTGGCGGATATGGAAGGATCCCATGGGGCCTTGGAGAGAAGTAAGGGAGGAGGTGTGGGTGCAAGTTTTGCATTTCTTGCGGTTGCAGGGGAAGGTGCCGGGAGTGGAGGTTGGGTTGGTGGGGGGTGTGGACCTGACGAGGGAGTCACGGAGGGAGTGGTCTTTTCGGAACGCTGACAGGGGAGGGGAGGGAAATATATCCCTGGTGGTGGGGTCCGTTTGGAGGTGGCGGAAATGACGACGGATGATATGATGTATCTGGAGGTTGGTGGGGTGGTAGGTGAGAACCAGTGGGGTTCTGTCCGAGTGGCAGTTGGAGGGGCGGGGCTCCAGGCGGAGGAGCGAGAAGTGGAGGAGATGCGGTGGAGGGCATCGTCAATCACGTCTAGGGGGAATCTGCGGTCCTTGAAGAAGGAGGCCATCTGGGCTGTACGGTATTGGAACGGGTCCTCCTGGGAGTAGATGTGGTGGAGACGAAGGAATTGGGAATGTGGGATAGCGTTTTTACAGGGGGCAGGGTGGGAGGAGGTGTAGTCTAGGTAGCTGTGGGAGTCAGTTGGTTTATAGTAGATGTCCGTGTTGATTCAGTCGCACGAGATAGAAATGGAAAGGTCTAGGAAGGGGAGGGAAGAGTCTGAGATGGTATAGGTAAATTTGAGGGCGGGGTGGAAGGTGTTGGTAAAGTGGATGAACTGTTCAACCTCCTTGTGGGAGCACAAGGCAGCGCCGATACAGTCATCGATGTAGTGGAGGAAAAGGTGCCAGTGTAGTTGCGGAAGATGGACTGTTCCACATAACCTACAAAGAGGCAGGCATAGCTGGGGCCCATGCGGGTGCCCATGGCAACTCCTTTGGTTTTTGGAGGAAATGGGAGGATTGGAAAGAGAAGTTGTTCAGGGTGAGGACCAATTCAGTCAGTTGAACGAGGGTGTCAGTGGAAGGGTACTGGTTGGTACGGCGGGAAAGGAAGAAGCGGAGGGCTTTGAGTCCTTCATCATGGGGGATGGAGGTGTACAGGGACTGGATGTCCATCGTGAAGATAAGGCGTTGGAGACAGGGGAAGCGAAATTCATGGAGGAGGTGGAGGGCATTGGTGGTATCCCGAACGTAGGTGGGGAGTTCTTGGACTAAGGGGGACAGGACCGTGTTGAGGTATGCAGAGATGAGTTCGGTGGGGCAGGAGCAGGCTGAGACAATGGGTAGGCCGGGGCAGTCAGGTTTGTGGATTTTGGGCAGGAGGTAGAAACGGGCGGTGCGGGGTTGTGGGACTATGGGTTGGAGGCGGTGGATGGGAGATCCCCTGAGGTGATGAGGTTATGGATGGTCCGGGAGATGATGGTTTGGTGGTGGGAGGTGGGGTCATGGTCAAGGGGGCAGTAGGAGGAGGTGTCCGCGAGCTGGTGTTTGGCCTCAGCGGTATAAAGGTCGGTGCGCCAAACTACTACCGCGTCTCCCTCGTCTGCCGGTTTGATGGTGAGGTTGGGGTTGGAGCAGAGGGAGTGGAGGGCTGCACGTTTCGAGGGTGAGATTCAAGAACAGCTTCCTCCCCGCTGTTATCAGACTTTATGAACCGACCTCTCATAGGTTGGAGTTGACCTTTCTCTGCACCTCCCTTGTAGCTGTAACACCTTATTCTGCATTCTGTTCTATTTCCCCTGGTGTACTTATGTAAGGTATGATTTCCATACCTCTAGGGGGTCTAATTTAGTCTAATCAGTACTCTTCACTGTATAACATGTGACAAGAATAAACCAAACCAAATCAACAACAATTGGTCCTTTCATTTCTCTCAGTCTGTCTCCATTAGCTCAATTACTGCTCCCTCCCTCAACACACATCAATACCATTATCCATTCCCTTTTCTCAGGCACTGTTCCTCCCTTTCCAAGCTGATATAATCAAACTTCCCTTCAAACCTACTCTTAATCCTTTGTCTTCACCCACTCAGCTCTCACTCACCGTCTGAAAAGGAACTCTTCAATGGACTGAATCACTGCTGCCCAGTTCAATGCTGATCCCTTCCATCACTCCCCTTTTGAGTCCATTCAATCTGGCTCCTGATCCGACTCCACTATTATGACTGCCGCAGGCAAAGTTGCATACCAACCATATTTGGGGTGGTGTGTCGCAGTCCCTCAACATTTCTGGTTTTCCTAATCCAGGCATGTCAGCCAAAACTCCCCAACTGGACCACCCCCATTCCGATCAATTGCTTCCATTCCATAGCCTTGGATCCTTGTTCCTGCCGTTCCTTTGTTCCAAACCTAAAGAAGACCGTCCTTCTCCCACAAAGATTTCTCCTCCAGAGCTCATTGGTTGCCTGCTATCTTTCCATCCTTCAATTCCTTATTATTCCCAACTGCATTCTTGTCCCTCAGTAGATTGGCTGTAACTGTGTGGGTTCAATGTCATTGAGCATAATGTTCATGGTTAGACCCCCCTTGGAGTACAGTGAGCAGATCTGGGCTCCCACACCTCAGTGAGGATGGACTGGCCTTGGAGGGGCTACAGTGTAGGTTTACAAGCACAATACCTGGACTTCAACAGTTATGAGGAAAGATTGTAAAAACGAGGCCTGTTTTCTCGAGGCTTTAGATGGTTAAGGGGTGATCTGAACGAAGTCTTCAAGATATTAACAGGAAAAGGCAGGGGAGGTAAAAATAAACAATTTCCACTGCGCGGAGATTCTTTAGAAGACAATCTAGAACAGGGGGTATAGTCTGAGAATTAGGGCTACACCGTTCAGGAGAGATATTAGGAAGCACTTCGGCACACAGGGTGGGAGAGGTTTGGAGCTCCCTTCCACAAAATGGCAGTGGATGTTAATTTTACACAAGAGATGAGTACTTCTTTTGTTAAACCAAAGTATTAAGGAATGTGGGCTAAAGCAGGTGAACTGACTTAGGCCACAGATCAGCCATGATCTCACTGAATGGAGGAACAGGCCCAGAGGGGCTGAATTCTGTTCCCATGTTCCTGTGTGCAGATTCACCTGACCATAGCATCACCCTCAGTTATACAAATCCTGTTGTGCTCTTTGATTCATTGTCACACATTGTCAGCATTAATAAGACCAAGGTCTCTGGAGAACATCCTCACATTATGTGTGGTCTCCTTTGCATTGATGGTACTGGCGTTACAATGAGGAGAGGTGTACATCTGATTGCCAGTCCCTCAGAGATTAAGCACCAAGGAAAATCAATCTGATTATGTTTGACTGTTGGCAGATTCATTGTCCCTGGATATTCACTGAAGCAAGACGTAAAGATGTACAACCCCTGAGTGCTTCCTGTTTCAAACACGTTCTCCCCGTGTCTGCGTGGGTTTCCTTCGGGGGCTCCGGTTTCCTCCCACAGTCCAAAAATGTGCAAGTTAGGGTGGATTGGCCATGCTAAATTACCCATAGTGCTCAAGGTGTAGGTTAGGTGCGTTAGTCAGGGGTCAATGTAGAGTATTAGGGGAATGTGTCTGGGTGGGTTACTCTTCTGAAGTTGGGGTGGTCTTGTTGGACTGGAAGGGCCTGTTTCCACACTGTAGGGATTCTATGGGAAAAAAAGCCACCATCCAAGTCCCTGTCAAATCTTGACTCTGCTCACCCTCATTCTCCTCCGAGTGTTCCCTCAGTATCGTATCTTGCCATTCAAAGCCCTCTGCTACCTTCCCAAAACTTCTCTTCATCCCACACCTTAACAAGTAGCACACTTACGACAGCAATGAGGAGGAATTTCTTCTCTCAGAGAATGGGGAATCCGTGCAATCCTTTACCGCGGAGGGCTAGCGACGCTGGGTCATTAAATATAGTCAAGGCTGGGACAATAAGCGTTTTAACCAGGAAGATGGAATCAAGGAACATAGGGGATAAAGCATCTTCACATCTCATTGACTAGCACAGCAAACTTGATGGGCTGAATGGCCTACTTCTGCTCCTATGTCTTTATAGCCTTATCGCAACCATATGCAAACTGCTGCCTCACCCTACGCAAGAACCATTTCAACTGCAGCTCGTGTCCTTATTGTTTGAGTGCTGCCCCTCAGGTCTCAATTACAGTATCCCTGACTGTAACTGAAAACAAGTCGCTGCAGCATTATTCTAATCTATGCCTCTGCTCTGCTACTGTGTCCTACCATCCTTGCTCTACCTTCATGTGTCTTGACTCACGTTGCCCTGAATTCTGGAGCACGGTCCTTCATCCTGTCGCCTCTTTCCGCACATTCCTTGCTCCTCAAAGCGAACAATCACAATCTACAGACCCTTGCGATCGGGCTAAAAGGACTGGTTAAATTTATTCAGAGGGCAAACTAAAAGACTGGCATAACTGGGTCTCTTCCAGGTTGCCAAGATGGAATGCAGCCATTAATGCTGGGACGCCAACGGTTTCCATTTTATATCAATTGCTTTAACAAAGGAATGAAAAGTATAGTTGTCAGGTTTGCTGACAGCACAGCGATAGGTCAGAACGCTGGGAGCGAAGGCACATAAGGGAGTTGCCACAAGATATGGATAAGTTAAATGAGTCTGGTAAATGGGGTATAAGGTGGGAAAATATGAAACTTCGCAGTGTATTGGGAAAATGTAAAAGAAGCATGTTATGAAAATGGTGAGAGATTGTACAGTGCTCAGCTGCAGAGGGATTTGAGAGACTTGAATTGTAAAAGTTTAGCTTGCAGGTCCAGTAAGGAAAGTTACTCGATTGTTTTAATCATCACCTTATGAACCGGCACGCTTGATAAACCAGTAAAAATTACATACCTTAAATATCGCGAGGATTACGGTAAAATTCGGTCCAATTATTTAATTTGTTTACCTCATTTACCTGAATGTACTTATTGTTCAATTGAATGGCCACATGAAATATCAACATTTATTCAATTTTGAGTCAATTTCTCCTCAAATACCGCAATGTCCATGATTTCTGAGTAGTCAGTTAAGGGTGTGAGTGAGAAGCCTCACTACAGCTAAGTTTTATTTAAGGCAGGGTTGCATTATTATTTAAGTGATTTATGCTGTAAGTAAAGTATAACAGTGATGTGTACACCCCCTGCATTATGTTTCACTTACTTAGTGTGTGTTTGCACTGATTGTATGGACCTGATTTAAGATTTGTAGCTCGGGTATCCATTGTTGTGGTTCTGCTCGCCGAGCTGGAAGTTTTTGCTGCAAACGTTTTGTTCCCTGGCTAGGGAACATCATCAGTGCTGTTGGAGACTCGTGTGAAGCGCTGCTTTGATGTTTCTTCCGGTATTTATATTGGTTTGTTCTTGCCGCTTCCGGGTGTCAGTTTCAGCTGCAGTGATTTGTATGTGGGGTCCAGGTCGATGTGTCTGTTGATGGATGTTCTTGCCGTTTTCGGGTGTCAGTTTCAGCTGTAGTGGTTTGTATATGGTGTCCAGGTCAATGTGTCTGTTGATGGAGTTTGGGGATGAATGCCATGCTTCTAGGAATTCTCTGGCTGTTCTCTGTCTGGCTTGTCCTATGATAGTGGTGTTTTCCCAGTCAAATTCATGTTGCTGGTTGTCTGAGTGTATGGCTACTAGAGATAGCTGGTCGTGTCGTTTTGTGGCTAGCTGATGTTCATGGATGCGGATTGTTAGCTGTCTTCCTGTTTGTCCTATATAGTGTTTTGTGCAGTCCTTGCATGGTATTTTGTAAACTACGTTAGTTTGGCTCATGCTGGGTATTGGGTCCTTTGTTCTAGTGAGTTGTTGTCTGAGCGTGGATGTTGGCTTGTGTGCTGTTATGAGTCCTAAGGGTCGCAGTAGTCTGGCTGTCAGTTCTGAGACGCTCCTGACGTATGGTAGAGTGGCTAGTCCTTTTGGTTGTGGCATGTCCTCACCAGATGCCTAAGAGATAGACCGAGGAACGAGGACATGCCACAACCAAAAGGACTAGCCACTCTACCATACGTCAGGAGCGTCTCAGAACTGACAGCCAGACTACTGCGACCCTTAGGACTCATAACAGCACACAAGCCAACATCCACGCTCAGACAACAACTCACTAGAACAAAGGACCCAATACCCAGCATGAGCCAAACTAACGTAGTTTACAAAATACCATGCAAGGACTGCACAAAACACTATATAGGACAAACAGGAAGACAGCTAACAATCCGCATCCATGAACATCAGCTAGCCACAAAACGACACGACCAGCTATCTCTAGTAGCCATACACTCAGACAACCAGCAACATGAATTTGACTGGGAAAACACCACTATCATAGGACAAGCCAGACAGAGAACAGCCAGAGAATTCCTAGAAGCATGGCATTCATCCCCAAACTCCATCAACAGACACATTGACCTGGACACCATATACAAACCACTACAGCTGAAACTGACACCCGGAAACGGCAAGAACATCCATCAACAGACACATCGACCTGGACCCCACATACAAATCACTGCAGCTGAAACTGACACCCGGAAGCGGCAAGAACAAACCAATATAAATACCGGAAGAAACATCAAAGCAGCGCTTCACACGAGGCTCCAACAGCACTGATGATGTTCCCTAGCCAGGGAACAAAACGTTTGCAGCAAAAACTTGTATGGACCTCTTGATTATCTGGAACATTCGATCAATCAGAACATTCCCATTCCCACAGGTGACAGTATTTATTGTGAACGAAATTGAATGCCGAAGCACCATAGAACCCCTATACTGTTGACCCAACAAGGCACGTTGGCTCAGGGGTTACCGCTGCAGCCTCACACAGAGATTTGAAGACAAGTGCTTGAGTATTTTAAAGACAGAGACAGATAGATTCTTGATGAATGAAGCAGGGTTGACAGGTTTTCAGGGACCGATGGGACTGTGGATTTGAGGTGACGGTGATATCAGCCATGGCCTTACTGAATGGTGGAGCAGATGGGATGGGCTGAATTTGTATTTTGGCATCACAAGCAAAATCTAAAGGTGAGAAGTGAGCACTTTATTTAAATTCATGACTCTACCAATCTTTTCGGGTCAAGTTGATCACTTACAGTTCAACTTAGTGCAGACTTGATGCTGCATTGCTTGTGATGGTAGCTGAATGGTTAGCATTGCTACGTTGCAGCACCAGGTATGGGGGTTCGATTCCAGCCTTGGGTGACTGTCTGTGTGGGTTTCCTCTGGTTTTGTCCTGCAGTGCAAAGATGTGCAGGTTAAGAGGATTGGCTGTGCTAAATTGTCCATAATGTGCAGGCCGGGTGGATAGGCCATGGGAAATTCAGGGATGGGGAGGTGAGGGGTGGGCCTAGATGGGGTGTTCTTTGGAAGCTTGGTGTAGACCTGAGGGGGCAAATAGCCTGTTTCCATACTATAGGGATTCTAGGATGCTGACCAGGACTTACGTTATGGCAACTCATGGATAAGCTTTATTTAAATCAAGTGTGTGTGTGTGTGTGTGTCTGTGTGGATGGGTGTGTCTGTGGGTGTAGGTGTGGGTGTGTGTGTGTTGGTGTGTGTCTGGGTGTGTGTGTGTGTGTCTGTGTATATGGGTGTGGGTGTGTTTGTGTGCGCGTGTGTGTCTGTGTGGATGCGGGTGTGTGTGTGAGTGTGTGTGTCTGTGTGGGTGGGTATGTGTGTGTCTGTCGGTGTAGGTGTGTGGGTGTCTGTGTGTGTGTGTGGGTGTGAGTGTGTGTGTGTGTGTGTGGGTGTGTATGTGTGGGTGCATGTGAATGTGTGTGTGTGTGTGGGTGGGTGGGTGTCTGTGTGGGTGTGTGGGTGTGTGGGTGTGAGTGTGTGTGTGTGTGTGGGTGGGTATGTGTGTGTGTGAGTGTGTGTGTGTATGTGTGGGTGTGTGTGTATGTGTGGGTGTGTGTGAATGTGTGTGTGTGTGTGTGTCTGTGTATGTGTGAGTGTGTGTGTGTGTGGGTGAGTGTGTGTGAGTGTGTGTGTGGGCGTGTATGTGTTATTGTGTGTTATTGTGTGTTTGGGCTATGTTTCAAGTCTGGTCCTGTTTACTAAGGGCTAGTGTTGAACATTATTCACCTGCTAATCTTTTTTCTTCCATTACAGATAAAGACGAATGTCTGTCTGATGTATGTTCGTCCAATGCAACCTGTCACAATACTGAAGGAAGCTTTTACTGTACGTGTAATCAAGGCTTTTACTCTGCGTCTATCGATCGCCAGTTTGCTGGTAAAAACAAGTCCTCCTGTAAAGGTGAGTACAGTTTCAGATTGAATCAGACATCACCAGTTTCCTCATTTCCCCTTCCCCCGCCTTATCCCAGTCCCAAGACTGCAACCCGGCACCACCCTCTTGTACCTGTCCATCGTCGTTCCCACCTATCCGCTCCAGCCTCCTCTCCGACCTATCACCACCACCCCCCCAACCTTCATCTACGTATCACATTCCCAGCTACCTACACCCAGCCCCAACCCCCTCCCATTTATCTCTCATCCCTCCTGGGTCACCCCCTCATTCCTGATGCCCAAAACATCGATTCTCCTGCTCCTCAAATGCTGCCTGACCGGCTGTGCTTTTCCAGCACCACACAGACATCACATAACATCAGGTTATAGCCCACCGGGTTTATGTGAAGGTGACAGAAGGGCAGCGCTATGAAAGCTTGTCATTTCATGTAAACCTGCTAGACTATAACCTAATGTTGTGGGACTTCTGACTTTGCCCAACAACAACTCCTATTGGTTTCCTGAGACTACAGATTCAATAGGCCGAAGGAGCTCTTTCAGTGCCATAATGTTTTGATATTCCCACAGGATGATGCAAAGTCGGTCTCATTCTGACTTCCTGAGCTTAACTTCAAGCTCACATTAATCCCTAATCAAAGCTACACATGTCTGTCTCTGAATTATCATCAGTAATGTTCCTCTACTCCTCCCCCTTTATACTTCTGGAAATTAGACACAAATCTTCAAAAGTATTTTAAAGACAGAGACAGATAGATTCTTGATGAATGAAGCAGGGTTGACAGGTTTTCAGGGACCGATGGGACTGTGGATTTGAGGTGACGGTGATATCAGCCATGGCCTCACTGAATGGTGGAGCAGATGGGATGGGCTGAATTTGTATTTTGGCATCACAAGCAAAATCTAAAGGTGAGAAGTGAGCACTTTATTTAAATTCATGACTCTACCAATCTTTTCGGGTCAAGTTGATCACTTACAGTTCAACTTAGTGCAGACTTGATGCTGCATTGCTTGTGATGGTAGCTGAATGGTTAGCATTGCTACGTTGCAGCACCAGGTATGGGGGTTCGATTCCAGCCTTGGGTGACTGTCTGTGTGGGTTTCCTCTGGTTTTGTCCTGCAGTGCAAAGATGTGCAGGTTAAGAGGATTGGCTGTGCTAAATTGTCCATAATGTGCAGGCCGGGTGGATAGGCCATGGGAAATTCAGGGATGGGGAGGTGAGGGGTGGGCCTAGATGGGGTGTTCTTTGGAAGCTTGGTGTAGACCTGAGGGGGCAAATAGCCTGTTTCCATACTATAGGGATTCTAGGATGCTGACCAGGACTTACGTTATGGCAACTCATGGATAAGCTTTATTTAAATCAAGTGTGTGTGTGTGTGTGTGTGTGTGTGTGTGTATGTGTGTGTGTGTGTGTGTGTGTATGTGGGTGGGTGTGTGTGTGTGTGGGTGGGTGTGTGTGTGTGTGTGTGTGTGTGTGGGTGGGTGTGTGTGTGTGTGGGGGGGGATGTGGGTGGGTGTGTGGGTGTGTGTGTCTGTTTGGTGGGTATGTGTGTATCTGTGGGTGTAGGTGTGGGTGTGTGTGTGTTGGTGTGTGTCTGGGTGTGTGTGTGTGTCTATGTGTATAGGTGTGGGTATGTTTGTGTGCGCGTGTGTGTCTGTGTGGATGCGGGTGTGTGTGTGAGTGTGTGTGTCTGTGTGGGTGGGTATGTGTGTGTCTGTGGGTGTAGGTGTGTATGTGTGGGTGTCTGTGTGTGTGTGTGTGTGTGTGTGTGTGTGTGAGTGTGAGATGTGTATGTGTGGGTGCGTGTGAGTGTGTGTGTGGGTGTCTGTGTGGGTGTCTGTGTGGGTGTGTGTGGGTGGGTGTGTGTGTGTGGGTGGATATGTGTGTGTGGGTGGGTATGTGTGTGTGGGGGTGTGTGGGTGTGTGTGAGTGTGTGTGTGTGGTGTGTGTGTGGTGTGTGTGTGTGGTGTGTGTATGTGTGAGTGTGTGTGTGTGTGTTTGTGTGTGTGTGTGTGGGTGGGTATGTGTTATTGTGTGTTATTGTGTGTTTGGGCTATGTTTCAAGTCTGGTCCTGTTTACTAAGGGCTAGTGTTGAACATTATTCACCTGCTAATCTTTTTTCTTCCATTACAGATAAAGACGAATGTCTGTCTGATGTATGTCCGTCCAATGCAACCTGTCACAATACTGAAGGAAGCTTTTACTGTACGTGTAATCAAGGCTTTTACTCTGTGTCTATCGATCGCAAGTTTGCTGGTAAAAACAAGTCCTCCTGTATAGGTGAGTACAGTTTCAGATTGAATCAGACATCACCAGTTTCCTCATTTCCCCTTCCCCCACCTTATCCCAGTCCCAAGACTGCAACCCGGCACCACCCTCTTGTACCTGTCCATCGTCGTTCCCACCTATCCGCTCCAGCCTCCTCTCCGACCTATCACCACCACCCCCCCAACCTTCATCTACGTATCACATTCCCAGCTACCTACACCCAGCCCCAACCCCCTCCCATTTATCTCTCAGCCCTCTTGGGTCACCCCCTCATTCCTGATGCCCAAAACATCGATTCTCCTGCTCCTCAGATGCTGCCTGACCGGCTGTGCTTTTCCAGCACCACACAGACATCACATAACATCAGGTTATAGCCCAATGGGTTTATGTGAAGGTGACAGAAGGGCAGTGCTATGAAAGCTTGTCGTTTCATATAAACCTGCTAGACTATAACCTAATGTTGTGTGACTTCTGACTTTGCCCAACAACAACTCCTATTGGTTTCCTGAGACTACAGATTCAATAGGCCGAAGGAGCTCTTTCAGTGCCATAATGTTTTGATATTCCCACAGGATGATGCAAAGTCCGTCTCATTCTGACTTCCTGAGCTTAACTTCAAGCTCACATTAATCCCTCATCAAAGCTACACATGTCTGTCTCTGAATTATCATCAGTAATGTTCCTCTACTCCTCCCCCTTTATACTTCTGGAAATTAGACACAAATCTTCAAAAGCTTCCCTACTTCCAATTTCACCCACTCCCCAATTTCTTCGCTATTCTCATTTGCTGTCCCTGTCCTTTAGTAAATCGCACAGGCTCCTGTCTCTCAGCATATCGATGTTACACCATTCAAACCAAAAAGGATCCAGACCTTGAAACCCAAGAGTACTTCATATTCCTGGATTTCCTTACAGATTACAATGAGTGTGAGACTTATCCAACAATATGTGGAGATAATGCAAGCTGCCATAACAATGCAGGGAGTTTCTATTGTACATGCCATGAAGGATTTGCCCGGTCAAATGAAGAGACGACTTTTACTGGATACGGGAAAGGCTGTCAAGGTAAGGCTATCATTGCCCTGATTCACCTTAAAAAGTAAGTAATGTTACCTGGAAGATTTATTTCATATTATTGCTGTTGGCTTAAACCTCCTGAGACATTTTTTCCAATGTTTTCTGACCAATGTGTTCAGGAGGTTATGACACACCTCGAGACCAAGCAGGGATTAACTCAGTTCTCCTGGGGCGCAACATTGAGGGGCGAAGGGCCTGTCATGTTCTATGTTCTATATATTTCTGAATCAATTTGTTCAGAAATATCATTACACAACTCGGGAGCAGGAGAGATTGAAGTTAGGGAACCGCCATTCTACCACAAGGGGTCTTGACAAATGCTGGGGTCTGAAATCGAGGGACAATTGTTAACAGATGATCTCCTGACTGTATTGTTGCCATTTAAGAATTAATTCCCCACAGAATGAACTTGTTTTGAACTTGTGCCATCCAGTGGGCTTTCTGAGAGATCACTTTGTTAGGGCAGGTCAGAAACAATTGGAGAAAGAAAGATTTATTTTGATTAAATTTCACTAACGGCTGCATGAATCCCATATAATTTTACGGCAAATACACTTGAAGGGTGTCATTGTGGTCAGAGACGATAGCACACTGCGTAAAACATTTCTTTGAAGGATGCAAAACAAAGTTATTAAAGCAGCAGAGGATGGAGGAAAGTTTCTAGTCCAATTCCCCAGTGGTTGGTTGCGGGATCTGGGTGTTCCTGACGTATATCAATGATCAGGGACATGGTGTGAACGGGGCAATTCACTTCAGTCTGTACTGAGGTGACAATCTACACATTGAGCAACACAACCTCAGACTGTACTGAGGTGACAATCTACACATTGAGAAACACGCCCTCAGTCTGTACTGAGGAGACAATCTACACATTGAGCAACACGCACTCAGACTGGACTGAGGTGACAATCTACACATTGAGCAACACACCCTCAGTCTGTACTGAGGTGACAATCTACACATTGAACAACACACCCTCAGTCTGTACTGAGGGGACAATCAACACATTGAGCAACACTCCCTCAGACTGTACTGAGGACACAATCTACACATTGAGCAACACTCCCTCAGACTGTACTGAGGTGACAATCTACATATTGAGCTACACGCCCTCAGTCTGTACTGAGGGGACAATCTACACATTGAGGAACACTCCCTCAGTCTGTACTGAGGACACAATCTACACATTGAGCAACACTCCCTCAGTCTGTACTGAGGTGGCATTCTACACATTGAGCAACACGCCCTCAGACTGTACTGAGGAGACATTCTACACATTGAGGAACACTCCCTCAGTCTGTACTGAGGAGACAGTCTACACACTGAAGAACACTCCCTCAGTCTGAAATGAGTTGACAATCTACACATTGAGCAATACGCACTCAGTCTGTACTGAGGGGACAATCTACACATTGAGCAATACGCCCTCAGAATGTACTGAGGAGACAATCTACACATTGAGCAACATGCCCTCAGACTGTACTGAAGTGACAAGGTATACATTGAGCAACACACCCTCAGTCTGTACTGAGGTGACAATCTACACATTGAGCAATACGCCCTCAGAATGTACTGAGGAGACAATCTACACATTGAGCAACACTCCCTCAGTCAGTACTGAGGTAACAATCAACACATTGAGCAACACACCCTCAATATGTACTGAGGAGACAATCTACACATTGAGCAACACTCCCTCAGCCTGTACTGAGGTGACAATCTACACATTGAGCAACACTCCCTCAGTCTGTACTGAGTTGACAATCTACACATTGAGCAACACTCCCTCAGTCTGTACTGAGGAGACAATCTACACGTTGAGCAACAAGCCCTCAGTCTGTACTGAGGAGACAATCTACACGTTGAGTAACAAGCCCTCAGACTGTACTGAGGAGACAATCTACACATTGAGCAACACACCCTTAGTCTGTACTGAGGTGACAATCTACACATGGAGCAACGCTCTCTCAGACTGTACTGAGGTGAAAATCTACATATTGAGCAAAACTCCCTCAGTCTGTACTGAGTTGACAATCTACACATTGAGCAACTCTCCCTCAGGCTGAACTGAGGTGACAATCTACACATTGAGCAACACTCTCTCCGTCTGTACTGAGGAGACAATCTACACATTGAGGAACACTCCCTCAGCCTGTACTGAGGTGACAATCTACACATTGAACAGCACTCCCTCAGACTGTACTGAGGACACAATCTACACATTGAGCAACACTCCCTCAGACTGTACTGAGGTGACAATCTACATATTGAGCAACACGCCGTCAGTCTGTACTGAGGGGACAATCTACACATTGAGGAACACTCCCTCAGTCTGTACTGAGGACACAATCTACACATTGAGCAACACTCCCTCAGTCTGTACTGAGGTGACATTCTACACATTGAGCAACACGCCCTCAGACTGTACTGAGGAGACATTCTACACATTGAGGAACACTCCCTCAGTCTGTACTGAGGAGACAATCTACACATTGAAGAACACTCCCTCAGTCTGAAATGAGTTGACAATCTACACATTGAGCAATACGCACTCAGTCTGTACTGAGGTGACAATCTACACACTGAAGCACACTCCCTCAATCTGAAATGAGTTGACAATCTACACATTGAGCAATACGCACTCAGTCTGTACTGAGGTGACAATCTACACATTGAGCAATACGCCCTCAGTCAGTACTGAGGTGACAATGTATACATTGAGCAACACACCCTCAGTCTGAACTGAGGTGACAATCTACACATTGAGAAATACGCCCTCAGTCTGTACTGAGGAGACAATCTACACATTGAGCAACATGCCCTCAGACTGTACTGAGGAGACAATCTACACATTGAGCAACATGCCCTCAGACTGTACTGAGGTGACAATCTACACATTGAGCAACACTCCCTCAGTCAGTACTGAGGTGACAATGTATACATTGAGCAACACACCCTCAGACTGTACTGAGGTGACAATCTACACATTGAGCAATACGCCATCAGTCTGTACTGAGGAGACAATCAACACATTGAGCAACATGCCCTCAGACTGTACTGAGGTAACAATCAACACATTGAGGAACACTCCCTCAACATGTACTGAGGAGATAATTTACACATTGAGGAACACTCCCTCAGTCTGTACTGAGGAGACAATCTACACACTGAGGAACACTCCCTCAGTCTGTACTGAGGAGACAATCTACACACTGAGGAACACTCCCTCAGTCTGCAATGAGTTGACAATCTACACATTGAGCAACACGACCTCAGTCTGTACTGAGGTGACATTCTACACATTGAGCAACACGCCCTCAGACTGTACTGAGGTGACAATCTACACATTGAGCAACACTCCCTCAATCTGTACTGAGGAGAAAATGTACACATTGAGCAACACTCCCTCAGTCTGTACTGAGGTGACATTCTACACATTGAGCAACACGCCCTCAGACTGTACCGAGGAGACAATCTACACAGTGAGGAACACTCCCTCAGTCTGTACTGAGGAGACAATCTACACACTGAGGAACACTCCCTCAGTCTGTAATGAGTTGACAATCTACACATTGAGCAACACTCCCTCAGTCTGTACTGAGGAGACAATCTACACATTGAGCAACACTTTTCAGTCTGTACTGAGGAGACAATCTACACATTGAGGAACACTCCCTCAGCCTGTACTGAGGTGACAATCTACACATTGAGCAACACTCCCTCAGTCTGTACTGAGTTGACAATCTACACATTGAGCAACACTCCCTCAGTCTGTACTGAGGTGACAATCTGCACATTGAGCAACAAGCCCTCTGACTGTACTGAGGTGACAATCTACACATTGAGCAACGCTCCCTCAGTCTGTACTGAGGAGACAATCTACACGTTGAGCAACATGCCCTCAGACTGTACTGAAGTGACAAGCTACACATTGAGCAACACACCCTTAGTCTGTACTGAGGTGACAATCTACACATGGAGCAACGCTCTCTCAGACTGTACTGAGGTGAAAATCTCCATATTGAGCAACACTCCCTCAGTCTGTACTGAGGAGACAATCTACACGTTGAGCAACACGCCCTTAGACAGTACTGAGGAGAAAATCTATACATTGAGCAACACGCCCTCAGTCTGTGCTGAGGAGACAATCTACACATTGAGCAACACTCCCTCAGTCTGTACTGAGGTGACATTCTACACATTGAGCAACACGCCCTCAGACTGTACCGAGGAGACAATCTACACAGTGAGGAACACTCCCTCAGTCTGTACTGAGGAGACAATCTACACACTGAGGAACACTCCCTCAGTCTTTACTGAGGTGACAATCTACACATTGAGCAACACTCCCTCAGTCTGTTCTGAGGAGACAATCTACACATTGAGCAACACTCCCTCAGTCTGTACTGAGGAGACAATCTACACTCTGAGCAACAAGCCCTCAGACTGTACTGAGGAGACAATCTACACATTGAGCAACACACCCTGGAGTCTGTACTGAGGAGACAATCTACACATTGAGCAACACGCCCTCAGACTGTACTGAGGTGACAATCTGCACATTGAGCAACACTCCCTCAGTCTGTACTGAGGAGACAATCTACACATTGAGCAACTCTCCCTCAGTCTGTACTGAGGAGACAAACTACACGTTGAGGAACACGCCCTTAGACAGTACTGAGGAGAAAATCTATACATTGAGCAACACGCCCTCAGTCTGTACTGAGGAGACAATCTACACATTGAGCAACACGCCCTCAGACTGTACTGAGGTGACAATCTACACATTGAGCAACACGCCCTCAGTCTGTACTGAGGTGACATTCTGCACATTGAGCAACACGCCCTCAGACTGTACTGAGTAGACAATCTACACATTGAGGATCACTCCCTCAGACTGTACAGAGGAGACAATCTACACACTGAGGAACACTCCCTCAGTCTGAACTGAGTTGACAATCTACACATTGAGCAACACTCCCTCAGTCTGTACTGAGGTGACAATCTACACATTGAGGAACACTCCCTCAGCCTGTACTGAGGTGACAATCTACACATTGAGCAACACTCCCTCAGTCTGTACTGAGTTGACAATCTACACATTGAGCAACACTCCCTCAGTCTGTACTGAGGTGACAATCTACACATTGAGCAACAAGCCCTCTGAATGTACTGAGGTGACAATCTACACATTGAGCAACACTCCCTCAGTCTGTACTGAGGTGACATTCTGCACATTGAGCAACACGCCCTCAGACTGTACTGAGTAGACAATCTACACATTGAGAAACAAGACCTCAGACTGTACTGAGGTGACAATCTACACATTGAGCAACACTCCCTCAGTCTGTACTGAGGAGACAATCTACACATTGAGCAACACTTTTCAGTCTGTACTGAGGAGACAATCTACACATTGAGGAACACTCCCTCAGCCTGTACTGAGGTGACAATCTACACATTGAGCAACACTCCCTCAGTCTGTACTGAGTTGACAATCTACACATTGAGCAACACTCCCTCAGTCTGTACTGAGGTGACAATCTACACATTGAGCAACAAGCCCTCTGACTGTACTGAGGTGACAATCTACACATTGAGCAACGCTCCCTCAGTCTGTACTGAGGAGACAATCTACACATTGAGGAACACGCCCTCAGTCTGTGCTGCGGTGACAATCTACACGTTGAGCAACACGCCCTCAGACTGTACTGAGAAGACAATCTACACATTGAGCAACACACCCTTAGTCTGTACTGAGGTGACAATCTACACATGGAGCAACGCTCTCTCAGACTGTACTGAGGTGAAAATCTACATATTGAGCAACACTCCCTCAGTCTGTACTGAGGAGACAATCTACACATTAAGCAACTCTCCCTCAGTCTGTACTGAGGAGACAATCTACACGTTGCGCAACACGCCCTCAGACTGTACCGAAGAGACAATCTACACAGTGAGGAACACTCCCTCAGTCTGTACTGAGGAGACAATCTACACACTGAGGAACACTCCCTCAGTCTGTAATGAGTTGACAATCTACACATTGAGCAACACTCCCTCAGTCTGTACTGAGGAGACAATCTATACATTGAGCAACACTCCCTCAATCTGTACTGAGGAGACAATCTACACATTGAGCAACTCTCCCTCAGTCTGTACTGAGGTGACAATCTACACACTGAGGAACACTCCCTCAGTCTGTACTGAGGAGACAATCTACACATTGAGCAACAGTCCCTCAGTCTGTACTGAGGAGACAATCTACACATTGAGCAACACTCCCTCAGTCTGTACTGAGGTGACAATCTACACATTGAGCATCACTCTATCAGACTGTACTGAGGTAACAATCTACATGTTGATCAACACTCCCTCAGTCTGTACTGAGTTGACTATCTACGCATTGAGCAACGTTCCCTCAGTCTGTACTGAGGTGACAATCTGCACATAAAGAAACACGCCCTCAGATTGTACTGAGTTGAAAATCTACACATTGAGAAACAAGACCTCAGACTGTACTGAGGTGACAATCTACACATTGAGCAACACTCCCTCAGTCTGTACTGAGGAGACAATCTACACATTGAGCAACACTCCCTCAGTCTGTACTGAGGAGACAATCTACACATTGAGCAACACTCCCTCAGTCTGTACTGAGGAGACAATCTACACGTTGAGCAACATGCCCTCAGACTGTACTGAGGTGACAAGCTGCACATTGAGCAACACACCCTTAGTCTGTACTGAGGTGACCATCTACACATGGAGCAACGCTCTCTCAGACTGTACTGAGGTGAAAATCTCCATAATGAGCAACACTCCCTCAGTCTGTACTGAGGAGACAATCTACACATTGAGCAACTCTCCCTCAGTCTGTACTGAGGAGACAAACTACACGTTGAGGAACACGCCCTTAGACAGTACTGAGGAGAAAATCTATACATTGAGCAACACGCCCTCAGTCTGTACTGAGGAGACAATCTACACATTGAGCAACACGCCCTCAGACTGTACTGAGGTGACAATCTACACATTGAGCAACACGCCCTCAGTCTGTACTGAGGTGACATTCTGCACATTGAGCAACACGCCCTCAGACTGTACTGAGTAGACAATCTACACATTGAGGATCACTCCCTCAGACTGTACAGAGGAGACAATCTACACACTGAGGAACACTCCCTCAGTCTGAACTGAGTTGACAATCTACACATTGAGCAACACTCCCTCAGTCTGTACTGAGGTGACAATCTACACATTGAGCAACACTCCCTCAATCTGTACTGAGGAGACAATCTACACATTGAGCAACACTCCCTCAGTCTGTACTGAGGTGAAAATCTACACATTGAGCAACACTCCCTCAGTCTGTACTGAGTTGACAATCTACACATTGAGCAACTCTCCCTCAGTCTGAACTGAGGTGACAATCTACACATTGAGCAACACTCCCTCAATCTGTACTGAGGAGACAATCTACACATTGAGCAACTCTCCCTCAGTCTGTACTGAGGTGACAATCTACACATTGAGCAACACTCCCTACGTCTGTACTGAGATGACATTCTACACATTGAGCAACTCTCCCTCAGACTGTACCGAGGAGACAATCTACACAGTGAGGAACACTCCCTCAGTCTGTACTGAGGAGACAATCTACACGCTGAGGAACACTCCCTCAGTCTGTAATGAGTTGACAATCTACACATTGAGCAACACTCCCTCAGTCTGTACTGAGGTGACAATCTACACATTGAGCAACACTCCGTCAGTCTGTACTGAGGAGACAATCTACACATTGAGCAACACTCCCTCAGACTGTACTGAGGAGACAATCTACACATTGAGCAACACTCCCTCAGTCTGTACTGAGGAGACAATCTACACGTTGAGCAACAAGCCCTCAGTCTGTACTGAGGAGACAATCTACACTTTGAGCAACAAGCCCTCAGACTGTACTGAGGAGACAATCTACACATTGAGCAACACACCCTGGAGTCTGTACTGAGGAGACAATCTACACATTGAGCAACACGCCCTCAGACTGTACTGAGGTGACAATCTGCACATTGAGCAACACACCCTTAGTCTGTACTGAGGTGACAATCTACACATGGAGCAACGCTCTCTCAGACTGTACTGAGGTGAAAATCTACATATTGAGCAACACTCCCTCAGTCTGTACTGAGGAGACAATCTACACATTGAGCAACTCTCCCTCAGTCTGTACTGAGGAGACAATCTACACGTTGAGCAACACGCCCTCAGACTGTACCGAAGAGACAATCTACACAGTGAGGAACACTCCCTCAGTCTGTACTGAGGAGACAATCTACACACTGAGGAACACTCCCTCAGTCTGTAATGAGTTGACAATCTACACATTGAGCAGCACTCCCTCAGTCTGTACTGAGGTGACATTCTACACATTGAGAAACACGCCCTCAGACTGTACTGAGGAGACAATCTACACATTGAGGATCCCTCCCTCAGACTGTACTGAGGAGACAATCTACACACTGAGGAACACTCCCTCAGTCTGTACTGTGATGACAATCTACACATTGAGCAACACTCCCTCAGTCTGTACTGAGGTGACAATCTACACATTGAGCAACACTCCCTCAATCTGTACTGAGGAGACAATCTACACATTGAGCAACACTCCCTCAGTCTGTACTGAGGTGACAATCTACACATTGAGCAACACTCCCTCAGTCTGTACTGAGGTGACATTCTACACATTGAGCAACACTCCCTCAGTCAGTACTGAGTTGACAATCTACACATTGAGCAACTCTCCCTCAGTCTGAACTGAGCTGACAATCTACACATTGAGCGACACTCCCTCAGTCTGTACTGAGGAGACAATCTACACATTGAGGAACACTCCCTCAGCCTGTACTGAGGTGACAATCTACACATTGAGCAACACTCCCTCAGTCTGTACTGAGGAGACAATCTACGCATTGAGAAACACTCCCACAGTCAGTACTGAGTTGACAATCTACACATTGAGCCACTCTCCCTCAGTTTGTACTGAGGAGACAATGTGGACACTGAGGAACACTCCTTCTATCTGTACTGAGGAGACAGTCTACACATTGCGCAACAGTCCCTCAGTCTGTACTGAGGAGACAGTCTACACATTGAGCAACAGTCCCTCAGTCTGTACTGAGCAGACAATCTACACATTGAGCAACTCTCCCTCAGCCTGTACTGAGGAGACAATCTACACACTGAGGAACACTCCCTCAGACTGTACTGAGGAGACAATCTACACATTGGGCAACAGTCCCTCAGTCTGTACTGAGGAGACAATCTACACATTGAGCAACACTCCCTCAGTCTGTACTAAGGTGACAATCTACACATTGAGCAACAAGCCCTCTGACTGTACTGAGGTGACAATCTACACATGGAGCATCACTCTCTCAGACTGTACTGAGGAGACAATCTACATGTTGAGCAACACTCCCTCAGTCTGTACTGAGGTGACAATCTACTCATAGAGAAACACGCCCTCAGATTGTACTGAGGTGACAATCTACACATTGAGCAACTCTCCCTCAGTCTGAACTGAGGTGACAATCTACACATTGAGCAACACTCCCTCAGTCTGTACTGAGGAGACAATCTACACATTGAGGAACACTCCCTCAGCCTGTACTGAGGTGACAATCTACACATTGAGCAACACTCCCTCAGTCTGTACTGAGGAGACAATCTACGCATTGAGCAACACTCCCTCAGTCAGTACTGAGGTGACAATCTACACATTGAGCAACTCTCCCTCAGTCTGTACTGAGGAGACAGTCTACACATTGAGCAACACTCCCTCAGTCTGTACTGAGGAGACAGTCTACACATTGAGCAACAGTCCCTCAGTCTGTACTGAGGAGACAATCTACACATTGAGCAACACTCCCTCAGTCTGTACTGAGGAGACAATCTACACACTGAGGAACACTCCCTCAGTCTGTACTGAGGAGACAATCTACACATTGAGCAACAGTCCCTCAGTCTGTACTGAGGAGACAATCTACACATTGAGCAACACTCCCTCAGTCTGTACTGAGGTGACAATCTACACATTGAGCAACAAGCCCTCTGACTGTACTGAGGTGACAATCTACACATGTAGCATCACTCTCTCAGACTGTACTGTGGAGACAATCTACATGTTGAGCAACACTCCCTCAGTCTGTACTGAGGAGACAATCTACACATTGAGCAGCACTCCCTCAGTCTGTACTGAGGTGACAATCTACTCATAGAGAAACACGCCCTCAGATTGTACTGAGGTGACAATCTACACATTGAGAAACAAGCCCTCAGACTGTACTGAGGTGACAATCTACACATTGAGCAACACACCCTCAGTCTGTACTGAGGAGACAATCTACACATTGAGCAACACTCCCTCAGTCTGTACTGAGGAGACAATCTACACATTGAGCAACATGCCCTCAGACTGTACTGAGGAGACAATCTACACATTGAGCAACACTCCCTCAGTCTGTACTGAGGTTGGCAATCTACACATGGAGCAACGCTCTCTCGGACTGTACTGAGGTGACAATCTACATATTGAACAACACGCCCTCAGTCTGTACTGAGGTGACAATCTACACATTGAGCAACACTCCCTCAGTCTGTACTGAGGAGACAATCTACACATTGAGCAACACACCCTGGAGTCTGTACTGAGGAGACAATCTACACATTGAGCAACACACCCTCAGTCTGTGCTGCGGAGACAATCTACACGTTGAGCAACACGCCCTCAGACTGTACTGATGTGACAATCTACACATTGAGCAACTCTCTCTCAGACTGTACTGAGGTGAACATCTACACATTGAGCAACACTCCCTCAGTCTGTACTGAGGAGACAATCTACACGTTGAGCAACACACCCTCAGACTGTACTGAGGTCACAATCTACACATTGAGCAGCACACCCTCAGTCTGTACTGAGGTGAAAATCTACAAATTGAGCAACACTCCCTCAGTCTGTACTGAGGAGACAATCTACACACTGAGGAACACGCCCTCAGACTGTACTGAGGAGACAATCTATCCATTGAGCAACTCTCCCTCAGTCAGTACTGAGTTGACAATCTACACATTGAGCAACTCTCCCTCAGTCTGAACTGAGCTGACAATCTACACATTGAGCGACACTCCCTCAGTCTGTACTGAGGAGACAATCTACACATTGAGGAACACTCCCTCAGCCTGTACTGAGGTGACAATCTACACATTGAGCAACACTCCCTCAGTCTGTACTGAGGAGACAATCTACGCATTGAGAAACACTCCCACAGTCAGTACTGAGTTGACAATCTACACATTGAGCAACTCTCCCTCAGTTTGTACTGAGGAGACAATATGGACACTGAGGAACACTCCTTCAGTCTGTACTGAGGAGACAGTCTACACATTGCGCAACAGTCCCTCAGTCTGTACTGAGGAGACAGTCTACACATTGAGCAACAGTCCCTCAGTCTGTACTGAGCAGACAATCTACACATTGAGCAACTCTCCCTCAGCCTGTACTGAGGAGACAATCTACACACTGAGGAACACTCCCTCAGACTGTACTGAGGAGACAATCTACACACTGAGGAACACTCCCTCAGACTGTACTGAGGAGACAATCTACACATTGGGCAACAGTCCCTCAGTCTGTACTGAGGAGACAATCTACACATTGAGCAACACTCCCTCAGTCTGTACTAAGGTGACAATCTACACATTGAGCAACAAGCCCTCTGACTGTACTGAGGTGACAATCTACACATGGAGCATCACTCTCTCAGACTGTACTGAGGAGATAATCTACATGTTGAGCAACACTCCCTCAGTCTGTACTGAGGTGACAATCTACTCATAGAGAAACACGCCCTCAGATTGTACTGAGGTGACAATCTACACATTGAGCAACTCTCCCTCAGTCTGAACTTAGGTGACAATCTACACATTGAGCAACACTCCCTCAGTCTGTACTGAGGAGACAATCTACACATTGAGGAACACTCCCTCAGCCTGTACTGAGGTGACAATCTACACATTGAGCAACACTCCCTCAGTCTGTACTGAGGAGACAATCTACGCATTGAGCAACACTCCCTCAGTCAGTACTGAGGTGACAATCTACACATTGAGCAACTCTCCCTCAGTCTGTACTGAGGAGACAGTCTACACATTGAGCAACACTCCCTCAGTCTGTACTGAGGAGACAGTCTACACATTGAGCAACAGTCCCTCAGTCTGTACTGAGGAGACAATCTACACATTGAGCAACACTCCCTCAGTCTGTACTGAGGTGACAATCTACACATTGAGCAACAAGCCCTCTGACTGTACTGAGGAGACAATCTACACATGTAGCATCACTCTCTCAGACTGTACTGAGGAGACAATCTACATGTTGAGCAACACTCCCTCAGTCTGTACTGAGGAGACAATCTACACATTGAGCAGCACTCCCTCAGTCTGTACTGAGGTGACAAACTACTCATAGAGAAACACGCCCTCAGATTGTACTGAGGTGACAATCTACACATTGAGAAACAAGCCCTCAGACTGTACTGAGGTGACAATCTACACATTGAGCAACACACCCTCAGTCTGTACTGAGGAGACAATCTACACATTGAGCAACACTCCCTCAGTCTGTACTGAGGAGACAATCTACACATTGAGCAACAAGCCCTCAGACTGTACTGAGCAGACAATCTACACATTGAGCAACACTCCCTCAGTCTGTACTGAGGTTGGCAATCTACACATGGAGCAACGCTCTCTCGGACTGTACTGAGGTGACAATCTACATATTGAACAACACGCCCTCAGTCTGTACTGAGGTGACAATCTACACATTGAGCAACACTCCCTCAGTCTGTACTGAGGAGACAATCTACACATTGAGCAACACACCCTGGAGTCTGTACTGAGGAGACAATCTACACATTGAGCAACACGCCCTCAGTCTGTGCTGCGGAGACAATCTACACGTTGAGCAACACGCCCTCAGACTGTACTGAGGTGACAATCTACACATTGAGCAACACACCCTCAGTCTATACTTAGGTGACAATCTACACATGGAGCAACGCTCTCTCAGACTGTACTGAGGTGACAATCTACAAATTGAGCAACACTCCCTCAGTCTGTACTGAGGAGACAATCTACACACTGAGGAACACGCCCTCAGACTGTACTGAGGAGACAATCTATCCATTGAGCAACTCTCCCTCAGTCAGTACTGAGTTGACAATCTACACATTGAGCAACTCTCCCTCAGTCTGAACTGAGCTGACAATCTACACATTGAGCGACACTCCCTCAGTCTGTACTGAGGAGACAATCTACACATTGAGGAACACTCCCTCAGCCTGTACTGAGGTGACAATCTACATATTGAGCAACACTCCCTCAGTCTGTACTGAGGAGACAATCTACGCATTGAAAAACACTCCCACAGTCAGTACTGAGTTGACAATCTACACATTGAGCAACACTCCCTCAGTCTGTACTGAGGAGACAGTCTACACATTTCGCAACAGTCCCTCAGTCTGTACTGAGGAGACAGTCTACACATTGAGCAACAGTCCCTCAATCTGTACTGAGCAGACAATCTACACATTGAGCAACTCTCCCTCAGCCTGTACTGAGGAGACAATCTACACACTGAGGAACACTCCCTCAGTCTGTACTGAGGAGACAATCTACACATTGGGCAACAGTCCCTCAGTCTGTACTGAGGAGACAATCTACACATTGAGCAACACTCCCTCAGTCTGTACTAAGGTGACAATCTACACATTGAGCAACAAGCCCTCTGACTGTACTGAGGTGACAATCTACACATGGAGCAACTCTCTCTCAGACTGTACTGAGGTGAACATCTACACATTGAGCAACACTCCCTCAGTCTGTACTGAGGAGACAATCTACACGTTGAGCAACACACCCTCAGACTGTACTGAGGTGACAATCTACACATTGAGCAGCACACCCTCAGTCTGTACTGAGGTGAAAATCTACACATGGAGCAACGCTCTCTCAGACTGTACTGAGGTGACAATCTACAAATTGAGCAACACTCCCTCAGTCTGTACTGAGGAGACAATCTACACACTGAGGAACACGCCCTCAGACTGTACTGAGGAGACAATCTATCCATTGAGCAACTCTCCCTCAGTCAGTACTGAGTTGACAATCTACACATTGAGCAACTCTCCCTCAGTCTGAACTGAGCTGACAATCTACACATTGAGCAACACTCCCTCAGTCTGTACTGAGGAGACAATCTACACATTGAGGAACACTCCCTCAGCCTGTACTGAGGAGACAATCTACGCATTGAGAAACACTCCCACAGTCAGTACTGAGTTGACAATCTACACATTGAGCAACACTCCCTCAGTCTGTACTGAGGAGACAGTCTACACATTGCGCAACAGTCCCTCAGTCTGTACTGAGGAGACAGTCTACACATTGAGCAACAGTCCCTCAATCTGTACTGAGCAGACAATCTACACATTGAGCAACTCTCCCTCAGCCTGTACTGAGGAGACAATCTACACACTGAGGAACACTCCCTCAGTCTGTACTGAGGAGACAATCTACACATTGGGCAACAGTCCCTCAGTCTATACTGAGGAGACAATCTACACATTGAGCAACACTCCCTCAGTCTGTACTAAGGTGACAATCTACACATTGAGCAACAAGCCCTCTGACTGTACTGAGGTGACAATCTACACATGGAGCATCACTCTCTCAGAGTGTACTGAGGAGACAATCTACATGTTGAGCAACTCTCCCTCAGTCTGTACTGAGGTGACAATCTACTCATAGAGAAACACGCCCTCAGATTGTACTGAGGTGACAATCTACACATTGAGAAACAAGCCCTCAGACTGTACTGAGGAGACAGTCTACACATTGAGCAACTCTCCCTCAGTCTGAACTGAGGTGACAATCTACACATTGAGCAATACTCCCTCAGTCTGTACTGAGGAGACAATCTACACATTGAGGAACACTCCCTCAGCCTGTACTGAGGTGACAATCTACACATTGAGCAACACTCCCTCAGTCTGTACTGAGGAGACAATCTACGCATTGAGCAACACTCCCTCAGTCAGTACTGAGGTGACAATCTACACATTGAGCAACTCTCCCTCAGTCTGTACTGAGGAGACAATCTAGACACTGAGGAACACTCCTTCAGTCTGTACTGAGGAGACAGTCTACACATTGAGCAACAGTCCCTCAGTCTGTACTGAGGAGACAGTCTACACATTGAGCAACAGTCCCTCAGTCTGTACTGAGGAGACAATCTACACATTGAGCAACTCGCCCTCAGTCTGTACTGAGGAGACAATCTACACACTGAGCAACACACCCTCAGTCTATACTGAAGTGACAATCTACACATGGAGCAACTCTCTCTCAGACTGTACTGAGGTGAACATCTACACATTGAGCAACACTCCCTCAGTCTGTACTGAGGAGACAATCTACACGTTGAGAAACAAGCCCTCAGACTGTACTGAGGAGACAATCTACACATTGATCAACACACCATGGAGTCTGTACTGAGGAGACAATCTACACATTGAGGAACACTCCCTCAGTCAGTACTGAGGAGACAATCTACACATTGAGCAACACTCCCTCAGTCTGTACTGAGGAGACAATCTACACGTTGAGCAACACGCCCTTAGACAGTACTGAGGAGAAAATCTATACATTGAGCAACACGCCCTCAGTCTGTACTGAGGAGACAATCTACACGTTGAGCAACACGCCCTCAGACTGAACTGTGGTGACAATCTACACATTGAGCAACACTCCCTCAGTCTGTACTGAGGTGACATTCTACACATTGAGCAACACGCCCTCAGACTGTACTGAGGAGACAATCTACACATTGAGGAACACTCCCTCAGTCTGTACTGAGGAGACAATCTACACACTGAGGAACACTCCCTCAGTCTGTAATGAGTTGACAATCTACACATTGAGCAACACTCCCTCAGTCAGTACTGAGTTGACAATCTACACATTGAGCAACTCTCCCTCAGTCTGTACTGAGGTGACAATCTACACATTGAGCAACACTCCCTCAGTCTGTACTGAGGAGACAATCTAGACACTGAGGAACACTCCTTCAGTCTGTACTGAGGAGACAATCTACACATTGAGCTACTCTCCCTCAGTCTGTACTGAGGAGACAATCTACTCATAGAGAAACACGCCCTCAGATTGTACTGATGTGACAATCTGCATGTTGAGCAACACTCCCTCAGTCTGTACTGAGGAGACAATCTGCACATTGAGCAATACTCCCTCAGTCTGTACTGAGGTGACAAACTACTCATAGAGAAACACACCCTCAGATTGTACTGAGGTGACAATCTACACATTGCGCAACACTCCCTCAGTCTGTACTGAGGAGACAGTCTACACATTGAGGAACACTCCCTCAGACTGTACTGAGGAGACAATCGACACACTGAGGAACACTCCCGCAGTCTGTACTGAGGAGACAATCTACACGTTGAGCAACAAGCCCTCAGACTCTACTGAGGAGAAAATCTATACATTGAGCAACACGCCCTCAGTCTGTACTGAGGAGACAATCTACACATTGAGCAACACTCCCTCAGTCTGTACTGAGGAGACAATCTACACGTTGAGCAACACGACCTTAGACAGTACTGAGGAGAAAATCTATACATCGAGCAACACGCCCTTAGACAGTACTGAGGAGAAAATCTATACATTGAGCAACACGCCCTCAGTCTGTACTGAGGAGACAATCTACACATTGAGCAATACTCCCTCAGTCTGTACTGAGGAGACAATCTACACGTTGAGCAACACGACCTTAGACAGTACTGAGGAGAAAATCTATACATCGAGCAACACTCCCTCAGTCTGTACTGAGGAGACAATCTACACGTTTAGCAACACGCCCTCAGTCTGTACTGAGGTGACAATCTACACATTGAGCAACACTCCCTCAGTCTGTACTGAGGTGACATTCTACACATTGAGCAACACGCCCTCAGACTGTGCTGAGGAGAGAATCTACTCATTGAGGAACACTCCCTCAGACTGTACTGAGAAGACAATCTACACATTGAGCAACACTCCCTCAGTCTGTACTGAGTTGACAATCTACACATTGAGCAACACTCCCTCAGTCTGTACTGAGGTGACAATCTACACATTGAGCAACACTCCCTCAATCTGTACTGAGGAGACAATCTACACATTGAGCAACACTCCCTCAGTCTGTACTGAGTTGACAATCTACACATTGAGCAACACTCCCTCAGTCTGTACTGAGGTGACATTCTACACATTGAGCAACACGCCCTCAGACTGTACTGAGGAGACAATCTATCCATTGAGGAACACTCCCTCAGTCTGTACTGAGGTGACATTCTACACATTGAGCAACACTCCCTCAGTCTGTACTGAGGAGACAATCTACACATTGAGGAACACTCCCTCAGTCTGTACTGAGGAGACAATCTACACACTGAGGAACACTCCCTCAGTCTGTAATGAGTTGACAATCTACACATTGAGCAACACTCCCTCAGTCTGTACTGAGGAGACAATCTACACATTGAGCAACACTCCCTCAGTCAGTACTGAGTTGACAATCTACACATTGAGCAACTCTCCCTCAGTCTGTACTGAGGTGACAATCTAGACACTGAGGAACACTCCTTCAGTCTGTACTGAGTAGACAATCTACACATTGAGCAACAGTCCCTCAGTCTGTACTGAGGAGACAATCTACACATTGAGCAACTCTCCCTCAGTCTGTACTGAGGTGACAATCTACTCATAGAGAAACACGCCCTCAGATTGTACTGAGATGACAATCTACATGTTGAGCAGCACTACCTCAGTCTGTACTGAGGAGACAATCTACACATTGAGCAACACTCCCTCAGTCTGTACTGAGGTGACAATCTACTCATAGAGAAACACGCCCTCAGATTGTACTGAGGTGACAATCTACACATTGAGAAACAAGCCCTCAGACTGTACTGAGGTGACAATCTACACATTGAGCAACACACCCTCAGTCTGTACTGAGGAGTCAATCTACACATTGAGCAGCACTCCCTCAGTCTGTATTGAGGAGACAATCTACACATTGAGCAACACTCCCTCAGTCTGTACTGAGGAGACAATCTACACGTTGAGCAACACGCCCTCAGACTGTACTGAGGAGACAATCTATACATTGAGCAACACGCCCTCAGTCTGTACTGAGGAGACAATCTACACACTGAGGAACACTCCCTCATACTGTACTGATGTGACAATCTACACATTGAGAAACCAGCCCTCAGTCTGTACTGAGGTGACAATATATACATGGAGCATCGCTCTCTCAGACTGTACTGAGGTGACAATCTTCATATTGAGCAACACTCCCTCAGTCTGTACTGAGGTGACAATCTACCCATTGAGAAACAAGCCCTCAGACTGTACTGAGGTGACAATTTACACATTGAGAAACAAGCCCTCAGACTGTACTGAGGAGACAGTCTACACATTGAGCAACACTCCCTCAATCTGTACTGAGGAGACAATCTACACATTGAACAACACTCTCTCAGACTGTATTGAGTTGACTATCTACACATTGAGCATCACTCCCTCAGACTCTACTGATGTGACAATCTACACATTGAGCAACACTCCCTAAGACTGTACTGAGGTGGCAATCTGTATATTGAGCAACACTCCTTCAGTCTGTACTGAGGAGACAATCTACACATTGAGCAACACACCCTCAGTTTGTACTGAGGTGACAATCTACACATTAATCAACACTCTCTCAGACTCTACTGAAGTGACAATCTACACATTAAGCAACACTCCCTCAGACTGTACTGAGATGACAATCTACACATTAAGCAATACGCCCTCAGACTGTACTGAGCTGTCAATTTGGACATTATACAACAGTCCCTCGATCTGTACTGTGGTGTCAGTTTGGATATTATACAACAGTCTCTCAATCTGTACTGAGCTGTCAGTTTGAATATTATACAACAGTCCCTCAATGTGTACTGTGGTGTCAGTTTGGATATTAGACAACAGTCCCTCAATCTGTACTGTGGTGTCTGACGAGATACTGAGCTCAGGACCTTGGAGCAGAAGCTAAGCCACAAGAGGCTGACACAGCGGTGATTGAGTTACCCACTGAGACATGGTTGACGTGTATGTGGTAAAATGCATGTTTCACATTTCCTTTTGACAAATAGCCTTAACATGCAAAATTCTTACAAACTATTTGCAAAGCTCTTTAAGCATCATCTACACTGGGTACAATGTGAGGGGCTCCTTTACGTTACTCTATTTTTGGTCTTGGCATCACGTTTCCCTCAAAGAGGAGGAAGGACCTGTCCTGACTCTGTTACTTTCAAGACATAAGGCATAGCAAAGTCTTTACACTCAATGAACAGATTTTGGAGCATTGTTAATGTCAGAAACTGTAAATAATTTGCATGCTGCAAGTTTCCACCTGAACAGTTTGATTATTTTTCGGGTTGTTGATTGAAGGATGACTATTGTTGAGAATGTGCTTCATAGTGAGGTTTTTATTCTGTCCTTCTGAATGGGTGAAGGGACCCTCAGATTAATATATCTCTCCTGCGAGTGTGCAATAGTTGCCCTTAAATACCAGCTTTGATTGAAGGGCTTATGCTCGAAATGTCGAATTCTCTATTCCTGAGATGCTGCCTAACCTGCTGTGCTTTGACCAGCAACACATTTGCAGCAGTTGATTTTGGATAATATTGAGTGAACGAATTCACATCCAGTTGTGATGGGACCTCTTTTCTCCTGCTGTGCATCTGAACAGCAAATAGAATGAGCATTGACGTTGAATCCTGCTCATTAATGCCAGATTTCTGGCCTGGTAGCCCCTCTTTGCTAGAGTGACAGAAATTGAAATGAACACTGATGCTTCTTTGAATGTTTTTAAACTAGTTTTCAAACATTTTTACACAGGGTTAGAAAGCATTTGTGGAGAGAAATTAGAGTTAACGGTTCGGGTCAGAACTCTGGTGAACCTTAGGGTCCTGAGGGTCTCCAGACCCAAAACATTAACTCTGATTTCTCTCTACCGATGTTGCCAGACCTGCTGAGCTTTTCCAGCAATTTCTATTCTTGTTTCTGATTTCCAGCGTCCATAGTTATTTTGGTTATAACTATGCATTCTTCCTTATGCATTCACGGGATGAGGGTGTCAATGGCTAGGCCAGCATTCATTGTCTATCCCTAATTGCCCAGAGGGCAGTTAAGAGTCAGCCATGTTGCTGTCATTCTGGAGTCACATGGAGGCTACTTGGCAGTTTCCTTCCCGAACAGAGGTTAGTATTATTCTCCGACTTTAAACTTGAATCACTTTTGATATCACCCGAAGAGACGTGTTGCTGGACCTGATCAAAACTTGATTGGCACCACATCTAGAAACATCCATTCCATCCACCACCAATGTTCAGTAGCAGCAGTGTGGACCATCTACAAAATGCTCTGCAGAGATTCACTAAAGATCCTCAGACAGCACCTTCCACTCCCACGACCACTTCCATCTAGAAGGACAAGAGCAGTAGATGCATGGGAACACCAGCCCCTGTATGTTCCCCTCTGAGCCACTCATCATCCTGTCTCGGAAACATATCTGCCATTCCTTTAGCGTCGCTGGGTCAAATTTCTTGACTCCCTCTCCAGTAGAGGTGTGAGTCTAACCGCACTCTCTGGACTACAGCGGTTCAAGAAAGCAGCTCGCCACCATGTTCTCAGGGTAAGAGGAGATGGATATAAGATGCTGGCACAGCCAGTGATGCCCACAGCAGATGAATAAATAAAAAATAAAACCTTTTCCATTGCTGCGTTCATCGGGACAATTGTAAGTTCGGCAGATTTCATACAATCAAAACAACACGAGAAAAGAGCCATGATTGTTTGTTTGACACTGATTGGCTGTGATGCAAAAAATGAAGTTAGTTCCTGGAATTTCAGAAAGTTGTGCAAAGCTTAAAATCATGTTCTTTCTATCAAATGTAAATGAAATGTATCACAAGTTTAGAGAGAGGGTGGCACCATGGCTCAGTGGTTAGCGCTGCTACCTCACAGCGTCAGGGATCCGGGTTCGATTCCACCCTCAGGTGACTGTTTGTATGGAGGTTGCATATACTCTCTGTGTCTGTGTGGGCTTCCTCTGGGTGCTCTGGTTTCTTCCCACAATACAAAAATGTACAGGTTCGGTGGATTGGAATGCTATATTGCCCATAGTGTACAGGTTAGGTGGATTGGCCATTGTGAATTGCCCATAGTATCCAGGGTTGTACAGGTTAGGTGAATTGGCCATGGTAAATTGCCCGTAATGTGCAGACTAAGTGAGTTAGTTGTGAACAATGCAAGGGAACAGAGATGGTGTGGGTCTGGGTGGGATGCTCTTCAGAGGTTCGATTTGGATTCAATGGGTCGAATGGCCTGCTTATACACTGTAGGAGTTCAACATATCATCTGAACCCATACATGATACAAACAAACTAGAAAGCCTAATTCACAAAGTTTTAACAAAACACAGTTTCAACTTCCAAGCTTCAGATATCCACCACCTTTTGCAATATTTTGTTCAATCTGATTTTTTGCTATTTCATCGTCTCTTCTGCCAGTATCATTCAGTTTCGCCATGACATCAAATTAGGGAAAAAAAACAGAAAGCAACCTGAACCTTATAAAAACATTTATCACTTTAGGTGCTATTTAGAATTTGCTTTCATCATGTGGACATCCAGAGTTATCAAAGATGCAAAAGGACTTGGATGAAATAGAATTGTGTGCACCCTGTACTGCAGGTAATGGTGGTCCCTTGCTCACAGTGTATAGTGTGATCAGATTCCGTTCTCTGTTACAGATGTTAATGAATGTGACTTCAGTCCATGTGGTTCTCATGCCAGCTGTAGGAACACAGTGGGAAGTTATATCTGTACATGTGACCCTGGCTTTATATCATCGTCTGGAGGCAACAGAATGCATGACACCGATAGATGCATCAGTAGGTGCTTTACATTTTATTCCATGATTTCCATCTGTCCTTTTCCGTTTAGCTACAAGGTTCATACCTCAGTACAGAACAGTAAGTCCTTGTTTAAAGTGGCCCTATTTCACTTTAACGTCAGTTTGTTAATGTGGCCTGTCATTTTGTTAAGCATTGCAAGATTTGTTTTATTGTTGCTTCCTGTGTGAACATGTTGATGGCTTTCCCCATTCCCTGATATCTGGATCCACCCTCTTCCTGCACTTTGACTCGAGTTTTTGGCTTCTCTCTGCTCCCCACCCTCTGAGGTATGGACTCTACCACTTACCGCCCTCTGACATATGGACTCCCCCCACCACCCACCCGCCAAGCTTTAGACTCTACGATACGCCACTCTCCAACTTACGGATTATACCACTCTCTGCCTTCCGTGATATGCACTCTCCCCACTTCCCAGTGATACAGACTCAACCACTCCCTGCCTTCCAAGATATGGACACACACCCCCACCCCCAAACTTCAAGATATGCCTTCTACCACTCACTCCCTCAATGATATAGAGTCTATATTGCCCCCCCCCCCACCTCAAGATATGGACAATCCCACTCCCTGCCCTCCAAGTAATGGACACTACCACCAACTGCCCTCTAAGGTATGGACTTACCCACTCCCTTCCATCTGAGAGATCAAATTTACCACTCCCTACCTCCAAGTAATGGTCTCCACCACTCTCTGCCTTCCAGGTTATTGACTCTCCCAACATCCCTCTGTCCCGAGGTATGGACTCTCTCCACTTCCCATTCTCTCAAATATGGACTCTACCACTCCCCTCACTCTGAGACATGGACATCCCCCCCTCGCCCCTCCCGCCCCTCACTCTCTGAGACATGGACTCGCCCTACCCTCTAGTTGCTGACCATCTGCTCTCCCTGATGCATTCACTCATTGATTGCCTCTCATTGACCTGCATTCCCCATTCAACATCCAGAGTTTATCCAAAACTGGATCTCCCATGATGCAGGAGAGCACGTCCTGTCAGTTCAGAAAATTCGGGCAGTTTTACAATCAAGGTTTACTTATGAGTGACTTTCAAATCTTCTCTGGTCTCACTGCCCTCCTCTAAAGCCCTCTCTAGTTGAACCAATATTTTACTCAAAGTCTTTTGCTTAAAGTCATGATCACCAGTAGGGCAGCCACAACGTTATGTGTGGACTTACTACACTGTACTGTCCAGTGGTTAACATATTAAAATGCCTGCCATGGCACTGTCCTGACTAATATTTACCCCGATATCGAGAGCACAGAGAGGACAGACTATCTGGTCCTGATCACTTGTGGGATCCTGCTGTGCACCAGTTGGATGCATGCCACTTTGAAAGAGCTCTACTTGCTGCAAAAGCTGCTCAGGATAGGTGCTATGTGAATGCAGGTCTGATTTCTGGGAAATTTGGATGACGCACTCAGTCCCTCAACCAGTGTTGACTGGATCAGCCATGATCTCACTGAATGGTGGGGCAGACTCGATGGGCTGAATGGCCTACTGCTGCTCCTATGTCTTATGGTCTGACAATAACACAGTACAAGCTCCAAGGCTCCACACTGGGCACCTACTTACCAATCCCCAAATTTGCACAAATCATGAGGTCTTCCTTCTGTGCTTTACCCGGTGACAGCAACAACCTGCATTTATTTAGAGCCCTTGAAGGTGCTGAACACTCGATCACTCTCAGGCAGGCCTTGCTGGCCAGGTCAGGCAGAGTGAATCCTCAGGGAGCATCTGCCATGCAAGAGGCCACTAACAGCACATTGCCACCTTGCATTCAGCACGATGTTTCAGAGCTGCTGTGATCCTCAGACCCGATCGAAAATTCCAGGGAACTGTCAGAGCAAAGCAGAAACGGGTTGCTCAACTCAAACTGCTGTCTCAATTTTAATTCCCAGTGCAGCTGTGGCCCAGGAGTTGGGGGTTCAGGTGTATAATTGTTTGAAGTTTGCTTCACATGTCGTTAGGGTTATTGAAAAAGCTTTGCCTTCACTGCTCAGACCTTTGAGAATAGGAGTCATGTTGAGGTTGTACAGGATGTTAGTGAGGCCTGTTCTGGAGGACTGTGTCCAGTTCTGGTCCCCCTGTTACAGGAAGGATATTATTAAGCTGGAGTGGGGACAGAAAAGATTTACCAGTGTTTTGCCGAGAGTGGAAGGATTGAGTTATAAGGAGAGGCTGGATAGGCTGGGACATCTTTCTCTGGACTGTGGGAAGCTGAGGGGTTGACCTTATAGAGTTTTATAAAATCATGAGAGGTTTTGATAAGGTGAATGTCAGGTGTCTTTTCCCTCGGGTGGGGGATTTCAAGACTGCAGGGCATATTTTTAAGGTGAGAGGAGAAAGGTTTAAGAAAAGACAAGGGGCTTTTTTGTTTTACACAGAGAGTGGTTCATGTGTGGAACGGAATCCAGAGGACATGGTGGATGCGGGTAGAGTGCCAACATTTAACATACATTTGGATAAGTGCATGAATTGTAAAGGTTTGGAGGGATATAGGCCAAATGCAGGTAAGTGGGACTAGTTTAGTTTGGGGTGGACTGGTTGGACCGAAGGGTCTGTTTCCATGGTGAATGACTCTATGATTCTGAGTTAAATCCCATCCCCTCCTCACCTTTAGGACAGATCCAATGTAAGCATTAATTTAAAATCGAAAATTAACGATGAGGGGTTTTCTCTTTCGGAGGAATGTGTGTCTTTAGAATTCCTTTCCTTGAAAGACAGTGAAAACAGGGTGTTTGAGTCTTTTTAAGATTTGGAGATGCCAGTGTTGGATTGGAGTTAAAACTCACACAACACCAGGTTATAGTCCAACAGGTTTATTTGGAAGCACTAGCTTTCGAGGCACTGCCTCTACATCAGGTGGTTGTGAAACATGACCATACGACACAGAATTTATAGCAAAAGGGTAACAGTGTCATTGGAATAGTAATGATATATTAAACAAATGTGGTTAAAAATCACTATAAGCTGGTGTTGTGTGATTTTTAACTGAATCTTCTTAAGGCAAAAATAGATAGATGCTTAAGAGTCCATTAAGGAGTGGCAGGGGAGAGAAAGAGTGTCGAGTTAGAATGTGGAGTGATCAGCCATGACCTCCTTAAATGGTTGAGTGACTTGAGGGGACGAGTATTTGATAGATTGGCTCCTGGGGTGACAGGGCTGCCATAGAGAAAGAAACTGGGTTGGTTACCACTATATTCACCGGAGCTTAGAAGAATGAGAGGGAATCTCACAGAAAGTTCGATGTAATATTCTAACAGGGCCAGACAGTATAAAGATGAGCAAGGAGTCTAGACATGGGGTCACAGTCTAAGCACATGGAATAAACCATTCAAGCCTGGAATAGAGCCACACAGCAAGGAAACAGACCCTTCGGTCCACGGTCTCCCAGACCTGGAAAGGACCCGGCTGTTTTACATCCTCATCATCCCTGTCTCGGCTCAGGGCCACACTCTCCTAGACCTGAAAAGAACCTCTGCTGTTTCACATTCTCAGATTTTAACCCTCCAATCAGTCCATGCTGACTATAATCCCAAACTAAACCATTCCCACCTGCCTGCGTTTGGCCCATATCCCTCCAAACACTTGTTATTCGTGTCCTTATCCAAACATCTTTGAAAACATTGTAACTGTACACGCATCCATCACTTCCTTTGGAGGTTCATTCCACACAGGAACCACTCTCTGGGTAAAGGTTGACCCTCATGTCTTTTTTAAAATCTTTCTCCCCTCACCTTAAAAGTATGCTCCCGAGTCCTGAAATCGTGAGATGAGGAGAAATGTCACCACTGAGAGAGCAGGAAACCCGTGGGATTCTATGTCACAGGAAGCAATGGAGGTCCTAAAATTGAATGTTTTCAAGAAGGAGTTAGATGTAATTCTTAAAGTGAAAGGGGACAAAGTGGTATGGAGAGAAAGTGGGAATAGAGACTGAGTTGGATGATCAGCCACGAATGGTGGAGCAGGCTCAATGGGCCGAATGGCCTCCTCCTGCCTCTATTTCCGATGTTTATTAGACCCCTGTACCCTCTTGCCTGGAACACAGACGATCCTTTGTGTCAGGTCTTGGTGACAATACGAAACAGCAGACACTACATATAGAAGGTGACCATAACGTTGCTCAGGGGCCCAATAATTGTCCATACTGTGCACCATGCGGCTCACATATTGTGGCTGTTTGAAAAGTGCTGGCTGAATATCATCGGAATACTCTATGAAGCACTGTTTCTACGGAGTGAACAGCAGCAACAGCTAATATTCATTTATGGAACACTTTTAATGTTACAAAGCAAAACATGTCACTTTAAAAACATTAGCCAACTTGATGAAAAGGATGGTTCTCAGCAGAGTTTGATAGGAGAAACGCAAGGCTGGAGAGGTGGAATGTTGTAAGGAAGGAATTCCTGACTTTAGAACCCGGGCAGTTGAAAGCAAAGCCACTAAACCACCACTGATGCTTGTACCTCATCTACAAGATGCACTTCAGAAATTCACCAAAGATCCTCAGACAGCACCTTCCAAACACACAGTCACTTCCATCGAGAAGGACGAGGGCAGCAGATACGTGGGAACACCACCCCCTGCAAGTTGCCCTCCAAGCCACTCGCCATCCTTATTTAGAAATATATCACTGTTCCTTCAGTCTCACTGGGTCAAAATCCTGGAATTCCCTCCCTAAGGGCATTGTGGGTCTAACTCCACAAAATGGACTGCAGCGGTTCAAGAAGGCAGCTCACCCCCACCTTCTCAAGGGGCAACTCGGGCAGCCAATGATGAGATAATAAATTCTTAAAAATATTGGATAGGTTTAAAATTTGGGATATTCAAGAATTATATCTGCAGGAGTATATGTATCTATTGGGCTGTAAAACAAATGGACATTACAGAGAATAACTTGCATTCCAATAACGCCTTTAAGACAGTACAATATCCTAAGGTGCCCTGACATAGGGACAAAATTTGACATTGAATTGCAGCAGGCAACTTCAGGCCTGGTCAGGCAAGGTAGATCTGAAGGGGAGTGTGTCCCCATCGATACTGGTACCTCTCCAATATCTCAACAAGATCGGGTTTTGGGAAGATTTGTAGCTCAGGTTGAGGTTCTCGATGTAGGTTTACTCACTGAGCTGGAAGGCTTGGAAGGATGAAGCTTCATTCAGAGGCTCACTGATGATGATGTTACCTAGCATGGTGACGAAACATCTGAAACCAAACCTTCCAGCTCAGCGAGCAAACCTACATCCAGAATCTCAATAAGAGTTTGTCCCTTTAGAATGAATCCAGCATATTCTGCTGCATCTTCTGACCTGCTTGTGGAACTGTAGGGGAATGTATTGATATTTTTCGGATACAGGAAACGAGTCAAAATGATTACATTCTACTGAAGTTCACCCTTCTGTTTGTCTCCCAAGAATTTGACTGTCCTTCTGATGAAGTTGCCAAATGTTCATCCGCAACCATGGAGACAGAGTGGATACAGGTAAGACGCCATGGTCACCATGGCATTTTCTGAACATTCTGAGGATGTAGGCCTAATTGATGTCTGAGGGAAAAAATGCAGGAGATTGAATTGAATTAGCTTTATTGTCATATGTACCCACACGAATGCAGTGAAAAGTTTACAAGCTGCCATCTTAGGTTCAGCTTCTTGAGTACAAATTAGATTAGATTCCCTACTGTGTGGAAACAGGCCCTTCGGCCCAACAAGTCCATACCAACCCTCCGAAGAATAACCCACCCAGACCCATTTCCCTCTGACTAGCACTATGGGCAATCTGGCTCGACCAATTCACCTGACCTGGACACTTTTAGATTGTAGGAGGAAACCCACACAGACGCAAGGAGAATGTGCAAACTCCACACAATCGCCCGAGGGTGGAATTGAAACTGGGTCCCTGGTGCTGTGAGACAAATCGTTGCCTATAGCATCATCTTCAGTGCAAAGGTCCCTAGGCACAGATTCTTCAATCACAGTTCCAATAAAATGGAGAAACAAAATTCAGAACGATGATCTTCCAATTTAGTCCATGGTAGCCTCCAGGCTACACCAGGCCTAGTTTCAATACTCACATGGCCTAGCCTTCACTCCTCACTGGGCCTAGATTCAAATCACACTGGGCCTAGCCTCCAGTCCTCATCAGGCCCTACATTCAGACCGCAATGGGCCTTGCCTCCAGTCTTCACTGGGCCTAGTCTCCAGACCGCAATGGGCCTTGCCTCCAGTCCTCACGAGGACTAGCCTCCAATCCTCACCAGGACTAACCACCAGACCACACTGGGCCTAGCCTCTAGACCTCACTGGGCCTAGCCTCCAGAACATACCATTGCTTGAAACCAGGCCACATTGGGCCTAGCCTTCAGACCACACTGGGCCTTGACTCCAGGCTACTCCGAGCCTTGCCTCCCGACTGCACCAGCCTTCATCTCAGGGTTCATGAGGCTGGGAGATCGACCTAGAATCACCTCGAGACCGGACTTCCACATTGAGACCATACCAGGCCGAGGGTCTGCCATCTACAGATGAAAGACTACCACACTGGGGGAGGGGGATTGTTGGGAGATTGCCAGGCCAAGCTGAAAGACTACTACGCCAGTCCGAGAGGACGCCTTGTTGGGTCTGCGCTGAGGCCAGGAATTCCGAGGTCGGGAATTCCGATGTCGGGAGTTCCGAGGCCTGGAGGTCTGAGGCCTGGAGTTGCGAAGTCATGTGGCTTTTCTTTTAAAACAAAAAGAAATTTAAGGCAAAGATTGGGGCTCGGTAATGGAGCTGAAAGTGTGTTGCTGGAAAAGCGCAGCAGGTCAGGCAGCATCCAAGGAGCAGGAGAATCGACGTTTCGGGCATGAGCCCTTCCTCAGGAATGAGGAAAGTGTGCCAAGCAGGCTAAGATAAAAGGTAGGGAGGAGGAACTTGGAGGGGGTTGGAAATGCAATAGGTGGAAGGAGGTTAAGGTGAGGGTGATAGGCTGGAGTGGGAGTGGGGGTGGAGAGGTCAGGAAGAAGATTGCAGGTGAGGAAGGTGGTGCTGAATTTGAGGGTTGGAACTGAGACAAGGTGGGGGGAGGGGAAATGAGGAAGCTGGAGAAACCTGAGTTCATCCCTTGTGGTTGGAGGGTTCCCAGGCGGAAAATGAGGCCCTCTTCCTCCAGCCGTCGTATTGCTATGGTCTGACGATAGAGGAGTCCAAGGACCTGCATGTCCTTGGTGGAGTGGGAGGGGGAGTTGAAGTGTTGAGCCACGGTGGGGTTGGGTTGGTTGGTCCGGGTGTCCCAGAGGTGTTCTCTGAAACGTTCCGCAAGCAGGCAGCCTGTCTCCCCAATATAGAGGAGGCCACATCGGGTGCAGCGGATGCAGTAAATGATGTGTGTGGAGGTGCAGGTGAATTTGTGGCGGATATGGAAGGATCCCTTGGGGCCTTGGAGGGAAGTAAGGGGGTAGGTGTGGGCGCAAGTTTTGCATTTCTTGCGGTTGCAGGGGAAGGTGCCGGGAGTGGAGGTTGGGTTGGTGAGGGGTGTGGACCTGACGAGGGAGCCACGGAGGGAGTGGTCTTTCTGGAACACTGATAGGGGAGGGAAATATATCCCTAGTGGTGGGGTCTGTTTGGAGGTGGTGGAAATGACGACGGATGATACGATGTACATGAACGGTGGGGTGGTAGGTGAGAACCAGTGGGGTTCTGTCCTGGTGGCGATTGGAGGGGCAGGGTTCAAGGGCAGAGGAGCGGGAAGTGGAGGAGCTGCTGTGGAGAGCATCATCGATCACGTCTGGGGGGAAATTGTGGTCTTAGTCGAAGGAGGGTGTCAGTGGAAGGGTACTGGTTGGTATGGCAGAAAAGGAAGAAGCGGCTTTGAGTCCTTTGTGATGGGGGATGGAGGTGTACAGGGACTGGATGTCCATGGTGAAGATAAGGTGTTGGGGACCAGGGAAGCAAAAATCATGGAGCAGGTGAAGGGCGTGGGTGGTGTCCCAAATGTAGGTGGAGAGTTCTTGGACTTAGGGGGACTGGACCGTGTCGAGGTATGCAGAGATGAGTTCGGTAGTCGAAGGAGGGTGTCAGTGGAAGGGTTAGTCGAAGGAGGGTAATGGAACCGATGTTGGCACGATGGGTTGAACGGCCTCTTTCTGTGCCTAGAGAATTCTCTGATTCTGTGACCGTGGATTGACAAACACGACCCACTTTATCCACAGAAAACAACTTCTCATTCCCAGTTTACAGAAATAGCTAGACAATATGTTGAACATTTTCTAGCTATCACCATTGTTAGCAGCTAACCCGAGAATGCAACTTAAAAAAAAAGGGTTTTGTGATTTACACATTGAAAGAAGTGAAACTCTCACTGTATTCTAACAGATGAAAGGCTTAGCAGACAATCAATTTTTCAATGTATAATTTCAGTTACATCACACTGTAAATTTTTGCTATAAATTCTGTGTTAGAATTATGTCCTCCACAATCACCTGATGAAGGAGCGTCGCTCCGAAAGCTAGTGTGCTTCCAAATAAACCTGTTGGACTATAACCTGGTGTTATTGATTTTTAACTATTTATTTGAAATCACAAGCTTTCGGAGCACTGCTCTTTCATCAGGTGATTCCTATTTATCAATTAATTAATTAATTTGACCAAAGACCAGTCAAACAGAATCTTACACAAGTTATTTTCTCACTTTTCTTCCACCTACTTATTCAACTGGAGAGGGTTCAGAAGAGATTGACCAGGATGTTGTCAGAAATGGAGGGTTTGAGTTAAAAGAAGACTCATAGAGTCATTCAGATGTACAGCACAGACTCTTCAGTCCATCTCGTCCATGCTGACCAGATATCCTTATTAATCTAGTTCCATTTGCTAACACCCGGCCCATATCCCTCCAACCCCTTCCTATTCCTATACCCATCCAGATGCCTTTTAAATGCTGTAATTGTACCAGCCTCTACCACTTCCTCTGGGAACTCATTCCATAAACGTACCACCCTCTGTGTGAAAATTCTCCCCCTTTGGTCCCTTTACAATCTTTCTCCTCACACCCTAAACCATTGACCTCTAGTTATGGACTCCCCGACCCCAAGGAAAAGACTTTGTCTATTCACCCTACCATGCCCCTCATGATTTTACAAACTTCTATAAGTTCACCCCTCTACCTCCGATGCTTCAGGGAATCAGCTCCAGCCTGTTCAACCTCTCCCTACAGCTCAAATCCTCCAACCCTAGAAACATCTTTGTAAATCTTTTCTGAACCCTTTCAAGTTTCACAGCATCGTTCCGATAGGAAGGAAACCAGAATTGCTCACAATATTCCAAAAGTGGCCTCACCAATGTCCTGTACAGCTGCAACATGACCTCCTAACTCCTGTACTCAGTACTCTGACCAATAAAGGAAAGCATACCAATCACCTTCTTCACTATCCTATCTACCTGAGTTGCCACTTTCAAGGAGCTGTGAACCTGCACTCCAAGGTCTCTGTGTTCAGCAACACTCCCTAGGGCCTTACCATTAAGTGTATAAGTCCTGCTAAGATTTGCTTTCCCAAAATGCAGCACCTCGCATTTATCTGAATTAAACTCCATCTGCCACTTCTCAGGTTGAGTGGACTGGGATGTTTTTTCACTGGAATGTAGGATCTTGAGGGGTGACCTTACAGAAGTTTATAAAATCATGAGGGGTGTAGATAAGTAAATGGCAGATTTCTTTTCCCAAGGGTGGGGGCTTTCAAGGTTTAGGGGCATATTTTTATGGTCAGTGCACCAGTTATGGTGGGCGGCATGGTGACACAGTGGTTAGCACTGCTGCCTCACAGCGCCTGAGACCCGGGTTCAATTCCCAACTCAGGCAACTGACTGTGTGGAGTTTGCACGTTCTCCCCGTGTCTGCGTGGGTTTCCTCCGGGTGCTCCGGTTTCCTCCCACAGTCCAAAGATGTGCGGGTCAGGTGAATTGACCATGCTAAATTGCCCGTAGTGTTAGGTAAGGGGTAAATGTAGGGGTATGGGTGGGTTGCGCTTCGGTGGGTCGGTGTGGACTTGTTGGGCCGAAGGGCCTGTTTCCACACTGTAAGTAATCTAATACTGAAGGAAGATTTTAAAGGGATAATGTTTTGATACAGAGTGTGTGGGATGAATTACTGGAGGAAGTGGTGGATGTAGGGACAGTTACAACATTTAACAACCATTTGGAGAAGTTCATGAATATGAAGGGTTTGGAGGGCTATGGGCTGGGAGCAGTCAGGTGGAACTAGTTTAGTTTGGGATTATGGTCAGCATGGACTGGTTGGACCAAAGGGTCTGTTTCCGTGTTGTATGATTCTATGAGTGTACTCGGTGAGAAATGTAATCCCTGTGATACGCAGCACCATAGCAAATCCACTCACTCAATAAAGCAGCTTCAAGCAAAGATTCAGGATGGAGGTGGAACCATGGGAAGAATATTGAACTGCGGGTTACAGCAATGACTGGGACAGATTTGGTAGTGCACGTGCAATTTCTACCCTGGAATTCTCCAGTGCAATAATATGAACTTACTTGACTCTCTCTCTCTCTCCCAGGGAAACAGTTCAGCTCCTGAGCATGATGATCCAACCTGCTCATTCATCAGCTTCTTCCGTGCCTATAATGTGTGTGAAAAACTGCACAGTCAAGAGGACTTTGATTTTGAGGAGAACCTGAAGGTGAGCATTGGGAAAGGGAAGTTAAACAAATGTAGGATGTAATGTCGGAAATTGTATCTCCGCGGAACTCTGATTTAGGGCCTCACTTGTAATTCATTTTGATTTACCAAAACTTTAAAAAGGACATGAAGAAGGTAGTACATTTGCCCTTATTAGTCAGTGCATTGAGTTGGGAGGTCATGTTGCCACTGTACATGACATTGGTTAGGCCACTTTTGGGATACTGTATTCAATTCTGGTCTTCTTCCTACAAGAGGGATGTTGTGAAACTTGAAAGGGTTCAGAAACGATTTGCAAGGATGTTGCCAGGGTTGGAGGATCTGAGTTATAGGGAGAGGCTGAAAAGGCTGGGGCTGTTTTCCCTGGAGCGTCGGAGGCTGAGGGGTGACCTTATAGAGATCTATAAAATCATGAGGGGCATGGATTGGGTGAATAGACAAGGTCTTTTCCCGGGGATAGAAGAGTCCAGAACTAGGGGGCACAGGTTTAACGTGAGGGGGAAAGATTTAAAAGTGACCTAAGGGGCAACTTTTTCATACAGAGGGTGGTACATGTATGGAATGAGCTGCCAGAGGAAGTGGGGGAGGCTGGTACAATTACAGCATTTGAAAGGCATGTGGATGGGTATATGAATAGGAAGGGTTTAGAGGGATATGGGCCGGGTGCTGGCAAATGGGACTAGATTAGATTGGGATATCTAGTCAGCATGGCCAAATTGGACTGAAAAGTCTCTTTCATACTGTACAACCCTGTGACTCTATGATTCAATTGTCCATTAAAAGTGTTTCTATATCTTTAATGCTGATGTGCTTATCCATGTGTTTCAATGCATCTACACTTTGTCCCAAATCCTCTCACTTGCAAATTCTGTCTTTTAAGCAAGTGATTTCTCCCGAATTCACGCGATTGGATTTATTAGTGACCATCTCTGATTATAATCTTACCCACAACTCAACACATGTTCTCTCGGCAGGTACTATCAAATCCTTTCATAATTATTTATTCCATCTCCATCCCTCTTGAATTAAAATCCACTTTCTCCCTGTGTGTTAGTACTTCTCAGAATGTAACCATGAGGTCAGTCCATCAAATCATTTCTTTCATTTGTTCATGTGATGTGGGCATCTCTGCCTGGACTGTTATTTATTGCTCATCCCTAGTTGTCCCATTGAGAAGGTGGGGGTGAGCTGCCTTCTTGACCCCCTGCAATCCATCTGCTGTGGGTTGACCCACAATGCCCTTAGGAAGGGAATTCCAGGATTTTGACCCAACGACAGTGAAGGAATGGCGATATATTTCCAAGTCAGGATAGTGAGTGGCTTGGAAAGGAACTTGCAGGGGGTGGTGTTCCCCATGTATCTGCTGCCCTTGTCCTTCTAGATGGAAATGGTCTTAGGTTTGGAAGGTGCTGTGTAAGGAGCCTCGGTGAATTTCTGCTGTGTATTTTATAGATAGTACACACTGCTGCTACTGAGTGTCGGTGGTGGAGGGAGTAGATGCTTGTGGATGTGGTGCCAATCAAGCAGAGGCTGCTTTGTCCTGGATGGTGTTGAGCCTCTTGAGTGTTGTTGGAGCTGTACTCATCCAGACAAGTGGGGAGTATTCTATCCCACTGCTGTCTTGTGCCTTGTAGATGGTGGACAGGCTTTGATGTGTCAGGGGGTGAGTTACTTGCTGCAGTGTCCTTAGTCTCTGACCTGCTCTTGTAGCTTCAGTATTGATATGACCAATCCAGTTCAATTGCTGGTCAATGATAACCCCCAGGATGTTGATAGTGGGAGATTCAATGATGATAACACCATTACATGTCAAAGGGAGACAATGACATTGCTTGTTAAAGATGGTATTTGCCTGGCACGAGTGTGAGACCAATGCTACTTGCTAACTGTCAGCTCAAACCTGGACATTGTCCAAGTCTCTCTCGCCAAATTACGTGGAAATTAGAAAGAACTTTTTCTTAATAAAATAGCCTTTACCATCTTTACTGAAGAGAAACATTATCGCCCAAAGGGGGGTGGGAATCTGGAATTCTCTGCCTGTAAAGGTGAGAGAGGCAGAAACCCCATCACATTCAAGAAATCTTTCGAAGTGCTCTTCCAATAACAAGGCCATGGGTTCAGTGCTTGGAAATGGCATTAAAATAGATAGCCTGGGTCAAAGAGCCTTTCTCCTGCTGAAGATCTCTGTGATGTAAGAAACCTTTAAAAATCCGAAATTCCCTTAACCAAAGTACAAGGGAACAACTGAAAGTGAATGAATGGCAGAACACTGGGTCACTTAGAGGAACAGAGAGACCTTGGGGTAATTATTTACAGATCTCTGAAGTCAGCAGAGCATGTGGATAGGATAATTCAGGAGGCAGGGTAAAACCAATGACTGCAGATGCTGGAAACCAGATTCTAGATTAGAGTGGTGCTGGAAAAGCACAGCAGTTCAGGCAGCATCCGAGGAGCAGGAGAGTCAACATTTCCAGCAAAAGCCTAATTCAGGAGGCCTTTGGGACAATTGCCTTCATCACTCGTGGTGTATAGTATAAATGCAAGGAGGTAATGTTGGAGTTGTACAGAGCGTTGGTTAGGCCACACCTGGAGAATTGTGTGCAGTTCTGGTCGCCTCACTACAGGAAGGATGTGATAGCACTGGAGGGGGGACAGAGGAGGTTCATCAGGATGTTGCCTGGGATGGAGAAGTTGAGCAATGAGGAGAGACGAGATAGGCTTGGACTGTTTCCTCTGGAACAGAGAAGATGGGGGATATGATTGAGGAACATAGGATTATGAGGAGTATGGACTGGGTGAGCAGGGAGCAGCTGTTCCCCTAATTTGAGGGGGTCAGTCATGAGGAGGCATTGTTTTCGGATAACGGGCAAAGGATTCAGAGGGGATTTGGGGAAAAGAAACTACTTCACACATCAGGTGTTGGGAATCTGGAGTGCATCGCCTGGGAAGGTAGTGGAGGCCGGAAACCTTTAAAAACATATTGGGATGAGTACCTCGAATATCATGACATGCAAGGGTATGGGACAACTGGTGCGCAGTTAGTGGTAGCTAGGACGGTGCAGACTCGATGGGCGAAGGGCCTTATCTGCTCTGTATGACTTCATGACAGTTGCCAGGCTGAGATTGATGGGTGTGGAGGAAAGCTGAAGAACAGAGCTGAAATGCAGACCAATTGGGACTGAATGATTCAGGCAGTTGAATAGGCTCTTCCTGTCAATGTTCACAACCATCAGAAATCTCAACCTCTTTCCAATCCAACTCATCGCTGTCCAGCACTTGCTCTGACCAACTTGCTGTTCCTCTCGATCCAAACCCTTATCGTTTCCATCGTTTTGCTTGACATTTCCAACGTCTGCCGTCGGCCGGACAGAAATCCACCCTCCCTTTTGCATCATAATTCTGTTTTTAATGCAAATCCATTTCAGTGCAGAGTTGCAACACAGCCTGTTACCTGAAGTGAATGAATTGTAGCCGCGTTGATGGGACTGTTTCATCCTGTAGAACCTCACCTCGCTAACAGAGGAGCTGCTCAGAAACCAGTCCCACTTGGAAAATCTGGGCGGGCAGGATCGACAGAGAGCCCTGGAGGTATCCTTACAGACCATTGAAAGCTCAGTGATGGCCTTGGCGTACACACTCAGTGATCAGGAAAAGAAGAACATGGCGTTTGGAAATATCGGTAAGAAACCCAGAAGGTGACACCAAGTGGAAAGAAATAAATGAAAGATGAGCGTATTGGGCCTCCATCTTAGGAACAGGAGTAGACCATTCAGCTCCTCAAGCCTGATCTGCCCTTCAACGAGATCACAGAATCCCTACAATGCATGTAGAGGCCAATCGGCCCTTTGAGTCTGCACTGGCCCTTCAATGAACATCCCACCCTATCCCCACACTTTAAACCATAGCTAACACTGATGAAGAGCTTATGTTTGAAAGGTCGACTCTCCTGACCAGCTGTGTTTTTCCAGCACCGCACTTTTTGACTTTGATCTCCAGCCCTCACTGCCTGCACATCCCTGGATAATTCGAGCAATTTAAGTATGGCCAATCCACCTAACCTGCACATCTTTGGACTACGGGAGAAAACAACAGCACCCAGAGCCCTGTCGCTGTAAGGCAACAGTGTGAACCATTGAGCCACCCGCCCACTGTACTGTCCTCATGCCTGATCTGTGGCCGAGCCCCATGTGCCTGCCATTGGCCCATATCCCTTAATATTTTTGCTTAACAAAAGTTTATGGATCTCAGGTTTAAAATTAACCACTGATCCAACATCTGCTGCCATTTGTGGTTGAGAGTTCACCATTTCCAGGGGGATGAGTCTTTTTCAAAATCATGCCATGGGGATAACTTCCATCTGTTCAGGATGGCTTCAATTTAACATCTTTTTTTAAAACTCACAGACCCCAGAGACATTCATAGAGTTCAATACCTGATCAGCCATCATTGAATTGAATGACTAGTACAGTTTCAAAGGGCTGAATGGCTTCTGATTTTCCTCAAGTCTGGCACACTTATTGGGATAGTGCAGGGATATGGCAAAGGAGTGGCCATGGTCGCGTTGGATAACGGAGCACGGTCGAGGGGCTGAATGGCCTAATCCAGTTCCTAACGCCTCTGTTCCTGGGATAGTGAAAATTGGTCAAACTCTCGGTCAGCTAAAGGGATAGTCTTTTAGAAGTAGAGAGCTCCGAGCTGTGTCCAATACATCCGGCTTTTTCCGTGCTGTGCTGCTGTAAACATTTACCAGCCTTCATGCTCCTTTCCTTAGAGGTTGAAATGGAGGTGCTACGAGGACGTAACTTTACACACGAGGAAACTGCATCGCTGTCGGCGAAGGGGAACCAGATGAACATCCACTGGCGGGCGGTTACTGACAGAGAGGATTCTGGTAAATCCCTCATTTGGTCCCTCAATAACTGTCTAATACCATAACAGTCATTATCTCACTAATGTACAGTCCATGGCAACCCCTTTACAAGAGTCCACCGATCACCCAGCCACCAACTTGCACGAGATGGTGAGGATTCCTGTCAAGTGCTGCTGGAGGGTGATGTTGACAGAGGGGTCAATGTTGGCCAGGACAATGGAGCAAGCTTTAATCCATGATCCAGTCTCTGGTGTGGGGCTTAATCCCACAACATTATGACTCTCGAGACAAGAGTGTTACCGTAATTGACAACGATGAGAGACTGACAGAAAGAAGCTTCAAATGAGAGGCAGACAGACACAGGGCAGGCAGCAATATGGAGAATAAGTGAGAGAAAGACATTTTGAGAAGGTGATAGTGAAGAAGCTTATCTAAGATTACAAAGAGCTCTTGACCAATTGGGTCAATGGGCTGAGATGGGGTTTAATTTGGATAAAGGTATGATATTGCTTTTTGGCAAAACAAACAGAGGGTGGGAGTGGATGGAAAGGATTCAGCCTGGAGCTCGGTGACCAGTGGTGTTCCACAGGGATCTGTTCTGGGACTTTGTGATTTTTATCAATGAATTGGATGAGGAAATGGACGGGAGGATTAGTAAGTTGGTGGAGTTGTGGATAGTGTGGAGGGCTGTTGTAAGTTGCAACGGGACATTGACAGGGTGCAGAGCTGGGCTGAGGAGTTGCAGATGGAGTTTAACCTGGAAAAGTGTGACATGATTAATTTTGGAAGGTTGAATTTGAAGGCAGATTGCAGGGTTAAAGGCAGGATTCTTGGCAGCGTGGAGGAACAAAGGATCATGGGGTCCATGTCCTTAATCCCTCAAAGTTGCCACCCAAGTTGATAGGATTGTTAAGAAGGTGTAAGGTGATTTGGCTTTCATTAGCATGGAGGTTGAGTAGAAAAGCCAGGATGTTATGCTGCAGCTCTATAAAGCCCCTGTTGGACCACACTTGGAATATTGTGTTCAGTTCAGGTCACCTCATGATAGGAAGGATGTGGAAACTTTAGAGAGGGTGCAGAGGAGATTTACCAGGATGCTGCCTGGACTGGAGGGCATGTTTTATGAAGAAGCTCAGGCTTTTCTCATTGGAGCGAAGAAGGGCGAGAGGTGACTTGATCGAGGTGTACACGATGGTGAGAGGCATAGATAGAGCAGATGGCCAGAGACATTTTTCCAGGACGGAAATATCTATCATGAGGAGGCATAATTTTAAGGTGGTTAGAGGAAGGTTTGGAGCAGATGTCAGAGGTAGGTTCTTTACACAGAGAGTGGCGGGGGTGTGGACTGCACTGCTGGCAGAGGTAGGAGAGCCAGGGACATTCAAGCGACTCTTGGATAGGCACATGGATGATCGTACAATGAAGTGTATGTAGGTTAGTCTGATCTTAGGGTAGGATAAAAGGCCGGCACAACATCGAGGGCTGAAGGGCCTGTTCTGTGCTGTTCTATGGTCTATGTTCAATGGAAGACTAGCACAATTATTGGTAGGACTCTGGATGGTGTTGCAAAAGAAAAAAACTAGGGACATATTTTTAAGGTGAGAGGAGAAAGGTTTGGAGGGATATGGGCCAAAAATAGGAAAGTGGGGCTAGTTTAGTTTGGGAATGTGGTTTGCCTGGATTGGTTGGACTGAAGGGTTTGTTTCCATGCTGTATGACTTTATAACTCTTTTCCTATTCTCTGAAACATGGCCGTGAAATCCTGTTATCAATAAAGACTTGCCAGTGTTGCAGTATTGAGGTGTAATCACCATAGTCATGAAGGGTAAAGCTCATCAGTCCCCAGCAGCCTCTGAATGGTGCCAGTCGCCTGATCAAGCAGACTCCACCATGTTCAGAGTGGGCTAAACATGGCCAAAAACCATGAGGTTTCTAATTTATCACAGGCTCCCCAGCTGGAGACCCTTTGGCGTTGTGAGTTTGGACTGGTCAGAGTTAGGGACTGGGCCATTTTCTCAGCTCTGCCCTGATTGAGATGTCATGAGACCATAAGACATCGGAACAGGAAATAGGGTCGAGGGAGGCCTCTCGGGCCTGCTCCACTCTTCAATTACAACGTGGCTGATCTGTCCCAGGCCTCACGTCCTCCTACATGCTGGTTCCTCTACCTCAGAAAGGCGAATGTTCAGCCACAACATTTCTTCAATCTGATACTTTCTCTCATTCGGTGTAATAGTCACAGAGTCTTAGCAATGTGCAGCACAGAAACAGACCCTTTGGTCCAACTCGTCCATGCTGACCCAGATATCCGAACCTAATCTAGTTTGTTTTGCCAGCACATGGCCCATATCCCTCTAAATCCTTCCTAGGCCTGGGAAAGGCTCATCCACAATAAGCAAAGGGTTGCGGAGTCCCGGGTGTTGTTGCTATGGTAACCGTGTGGCTGGGATATTGACTGCTCGCTCCACCTTGGCAGGTTTCGCCAGCGTGGCGCTCATCGCCTTCTCGGAGATGGAGTCGGTGCTGAACGGCTCCTTGGACAGTGATGGTGGCCTGTCCCTGAATTCTCACGTTGTGACCGTCACCTCCTCCCACAAGGGCAGGCAGGCCCTCGCTGAGCCTGTTAACATCACCTTCCGGAACGAGCGAGTAAGTGAGACACCGGCGAGGCTGAGAAAACAGGCCCCTCGGCCCATTTGATCGTTGCTGGCCCTTTCACAGTGTCCATCACATAGCGGGCAGGTGCTTACCCAGCGCTGGGGCGGGATCGTAGAATCCCTACAGTGTGGAAGCAGCCCATTCAGCCCATCAAGTCCACACCAGCCTTCCGAGCTGCGTCCCACCCCCCTCCCTCCCTGCATTTCCCATGGCTAACCCACCTGGTCTGCACATCCCTGGATGGTTTAGCATGGCCAATCCACCTAATCTGCATGTCTTTGGATCGTGAGAGGAAACTGGAGCACCCAGAGGAAGCCCACACAGACACAGGGAAGAACATGCAAACTCCACACAGACAGTTACCCGAGGGTGGAATTGATCCCAAGTCTCTAGCACTGTGAGGCAGCAGTGCTAACCACTGAGCCAATGTGCCACCCAGGTACTGTGTTGTCAAATGGGCCTCATTATTGCTGGAGTCTTGCCAAATGTTCTTAAGGTACGCACAGTCCCCCAGTTTGCCTTTAATGGAAAGGACAGGCCCAGATTTCTGCACTGAGCAAAAATTGTTATTTATGTTATGTGATTGGACTATAGTTGCGAGTGAACAAACATGAACTATTGACATATAACACAACTAACCCTTTAATCTCCTCATACCTTCCCCCCACCCCTCCCATCCACAAACAGACGAAATGGGGATGAGAAAATGGGCCATTTTCCCGAGAAACGAGAGAGTTGAATGGTGGCTGGAATAACTGCACAGAGGCCGGTATCCCATCACCAGGCCATCCTTTACTTATACGTGCACATTAACCTGGCTAGCTCAGAGCCAGCTCCTAGAGTGAACAGAACCCCCCGACACTCCTGTCTATCTCTGTCAGCCAGGGCTCCCTAATTGGACCGCATTAACAGCCCCAGTCAGGGCACTCATATTCTAAGAGGTCCACCTGGCTGTCCACGTTACAATAACTGATCCTACTTCGAGTAACCAGAATGTCTATCCAACTCCTGTTGGATAAAGTGTGTGAGAAGGAATTAGATTGAACTAAAAATGAACAAACAGAGGCATTTCCAAAAAGCTATTCTTGTTTCATCCTTTATTTCTTGACTTTTCTAATACCCATCTCCTTTCACCCAACACCACGCACTGGCCTACCTCCCTTTTATTTTCTCCTGTACCTCTCATTCTATGATAGACCATCCCTTTGGTTCTTCCCCAGTGCTATATTCTGCATGGTGGCTCAATGGTTATCACTGCTGCCTCATAGCGCCAGGGACTCTGGTTCGATCCCTGTGTGGGGTTTGCACATTGTCCCTGTATCTGGGTGGGTTTCCTCCGGGTGCTCTGGTTTCCTCCCAGATTCCTGAAGAAGGGCTCATGCCCGAAACGTCGACTCTCCTGCTCCTTGGATGCTGCCTGACCTGCTGTGCTTTTCCAGCAACACATTTTCAACTCTGATCTGCAGTCCTCGCTTTTTCCTCCCACAGTCCAAAGATGTGAAGGTTAAGTGGACTGGTGTTGGGAATTATCCCCTGATGTGTAGTCTAGGTGAGTTGGAAATGCAGGATTATAGGGTAGACTGTGGGTGTGGGTGGTATGCTCTATGATAGGTTGGTGCAAATTGGATGGACTGAATGGTCTCTTTGTGCACTGTAGGGATTCTATGATTCTTAAAACACCTCCTTCCAGTCATGACAAAACCTAAAGAATTAACTGTTTCTCTCTATCTCTCTCCCTGTTGAGTAATTCCAGGGATTTCTGCATTTACTTGGGGTGAGAGTTACTCACCATCATGTTGCATATGAACAACCCCTTGTGTGGATTCAAAATAACAGACAGCATCTAAATGTAAGACCATAAGAGTTAGGTCACACAGTCCCTTGAGATTGTGGTACCATTTGTGAAAGACCAAGGTCTTTTACAGACATTGGTTAGGCCACTTTTGGAAAACTGTATTCAGTTCTGGTCTCCTGCTGTTGGACAGATGTTCATAAACTTGAAAGAGTGCAGGAAAGATTTGCAAGAATGTTACCAGGGTTGGAGGGTTGAAGTTACAGAGAGAAGTTATATATTTTCCCTGGTGCGTCAGGGGCTGAGAGGTGACCTGATAGAGGTTTATAAAATCATGAGGGGAATGGATAGGGTGAATAGCCACAGGCTTTTCCCCAGGATAGATTAACCAAGGTCTTCTCTCCAGGGTAATGAGAACTAAAGGGCATAGGTTTAGGGAGAGAGGTGAAAGATTTAAAAGGGACTTATAGAGCAGCTTTTTCACATAGAGGATGTGCATGTATGGAATGAGCTCCCAGAGGAGGTGGTGGAGGCTGGTACAATTACAACATTTAAAAGACATTTGTATGGGTATATGAACAGGAAGGGTTTGGAGGGATGTGGGCCAAGTGCTGTCAAATAGGATGAGATTAGATTAGGACATCTGGCTGGCATGGACGAGTTGGACTGAAGGGAGTAGGGGAGTCTAAAACTAGAGGGCGTAGGTTTAAGGTGAGAGGGAAAAGATTTAAAAAGGGCCTGTGAGGCAACATTTTCACGCAGAGAGTTGTGTGTGTATGGAATAAGCTGCCAGAGGAAGTGGTGGAGGCTGGTACAATTACAACATTTAAAAGGCATCTGGATGGATATGTGTCTAAGGAGGGTTAGAGGGATGTGGGCCAAGTGCTGGCAAATGGGACTAGATTAGGTTAGGATATTTGGGTGGCATGGACACTTTGGAAGGGTTTGTTTCTGTGCTGGACATCCCCATGACTCCATGACTCTATCCAAAGCTAGACTTCTAGACTCGAACATTTGCCTTTTAATCTTTCCTGGTGTCTTCTTTAACAGAGCTTCTCCTTTGTTCACTCACATCTCCCTCACATCCCACATCTTCTGCTTCCCTTAAAGCATGTCCTCTTACTCCTGAGAAGGCTGAGATTGTCTGCCAGAATAATTATCTCTTTTCTCCTCAAGGGTGCTTCCTAATATCCACCCCCTGTTCAGCCTTTGTACAATATCATATTTTTCAGTGGGTTCACCTCTCATTCTGAAGCAGTAGTCAATCTACAGGTAGACTCTGTGTTGCAAATGGGTTCCATTCCAGAGTCTGTTTGCAAGTCAGAGCAATGTAAAAAGGCCATCCTTAAATCCGAGAATCATTCATAAGTTAGATCTTTAAAATTACACCCCGTGTGGGATTGCGTTTGAATGTCAAATGATCATAAATAAGGGAGCACCATGAAGATATTCTGCTCTGATTGTCTTCTGTGTCTGACACTCCATTTGCTGCCAACACAAAGAACGCTGGAGAAACTCAGCAGGCCTGGCAGCATCTGTGGAGAGAGACACAGAGTTCGCATTTCGAGTCCGGTATGACTCTTTGGGAGAATGGAGTACAGTGCAGAACAACAGTTCGACAGAAGACCCTTCTTGGATTTAAAGCGTTAAATCTGTTTCTCTCTCCACGGATGCTGCCAGACCTGCTGAGTTTCTCCAGCATTCTCTGTGTTTGCCTCTGATTTGCAGTGCCTGCAGTATTTTTTTCTATTTGAGTGTTTTCGCCAAAGCTGGACGTGGCTGCAGTACAATTCCCCCTACGGTTATGTTCCACACTGTAGGGAATCTGATATAATCATAACCATCTGCCCTTCCTTCAGTTGTTGAAGCAAGATTGTGTGTGTGGGAGCAGGGAATGCGATGTCCTGATGAAATGAGCAGAAACGGTGGTGTCCTGTGTTGAGCAGTCGATAAGGTGCCATCCCAAAGTTTACTCCACAAGGTAAGAGTATGTGGTGCAGGGATGAACTGATGACTTGCTGTACCTGCGCACTAACTTTAAGATTCATGTACTGGGACTTGTGGATCCCTCGACACCATTACGGTCTGCACCCTCTGTCCATTCAAACAATACACTGCTTTTCACCAAAGTGGACAAGTCACATTTATCCAGGTTATACTCCAGCTGCTATATTTTTCCCACTCCCTTGACCAGTCTCTATCCCTTTGCAGACTTTCTCCCTCTCATTCACAACTTTCCTTCCGACCGGTCTTGGAGTCGTCAACAAATGGCCCCATTGTCCAAATCATGAATCAGGAGTCAGCACTCCTCAGGATACTCTCCATTAGTTACAGCTTCCCAAGCTGGAACAGCTCCCAGCCTAGCCACGCTGTTTCTTGTTAGGTGACCAATCCATTACTCCTGATAATCAGTTCATCCCTGCACCATACACACTTACCTTGTGTAGCAAAGGTTGATATGGCACCTTATCGACTGCTCAACACAGGACACCACCGTTTCTGCTCATTTCATCAGGATGTCGCATTCCCTGCACCCCTCCACCCCTCACACACACACACAATCTTGCTTCAACAACTGAAGGAAGGGCAGATGGTTATGATTATATCAGATTCCTACAGTGTGGAAACAGGCCATTTGGCCCAACAAGTCCACACCTATCCTCCAAAGAGTAACCCACCCAGACCCATTCACCTCCCCTATATTTGCCCCTGACTAATGTACCTTACTGGGCAATTTAGCACAGCCAATTCACCTGACCTACACAGTTTTAGACTGTGTGGGGAAACCAGAGCAAACCCACGCAGACATGGGGAGAATATGCAAACTCCATACAGACAGTCGCCTGAGGCTGGAATTGAACCCAGGTCCCTGCTGCTGTGAGGCAGCAGTGCTAACCACTGAGCCACCATGCCATTATGTTGTTCAGGGAGTAGGATATGGTGGAGATATGTTGCTGCCAAGGCAATGGTTTTGTTTAAGGAGGCAACTCAATGGATGGTTCTTTTGACCAAAGCCTAACCACTGAGAGGTTTATAAAATCACAAGGGGTGTGGATAAGTTGAATTGCAAGGACATGTTCCATTGGGGTGGGGGAGTTGCAGATTAGGGACCATATTTTTAAGGTGAGAGGAGAAAGATTTAAAAAGGACACGTGCGGCAACTTTTTCACACTGTGTAGGAGGAAAGAGCTGCCACAAGAAATGATGGACGTAGGCACAGTGAGAACATTTAAACGACATTTGGATATGTGCATGAATAGGAAAGGTTTGGAGGAATATAGGCCAAACACAGGCAGGTGGGATCAGTTTAGATTGGGAACACGGCTGGTGTGGTCTATTTGGACCGAAGGGTCTGTTTCCGTGCTGTATAACTTTCTGATTCTTTAATATATTCTTGATCCAGGAGAAGAAGCCTCGAGTCAAAGTTGTCTGCATCTCCCTGAACCGTACAAGAAGCAGAAACCATTGGTCCCAGCAAGGCTGCACTGTGGTAAATTCGAACACCACACACACGATGTGCAGGTGCACGCACCTAACCAGCTTTGCAGTGCTGATGGCACTGTATGAGACCCAGGTACATTTACATCGCAAAACACAACCAACTGAAAGCTGCAAGATTTCTCATGCAGTCTAATGTTTACCAATGTATTGTCCGCGTTCATGATTTGTTGATTTAACTGCAAGTGACAGTGTACGGATGCACGATGAAATGATAGAGTTGGCAGAAATACTTCAGAAACTGACTGCACACACCACTTACTGGACAGAGCATGTAACTACAATGTTATAAGCAATTGTTTACATACACAATCTCCATTCTGAATGTTAATATGAGTGCTTTCAGTGCTAGACATTGGCATGACCACAAACCATGAGAACAGGAAGTTGAGTAGAGTGTGTGGACAGACTTGCGTGTGGTGTGTTAGTCATACAGTCATCCAGCACGGGAACAGACGCTGTGGTCTGACCAGTCCCTGCTGACCATAATCCTAAACCGGTCCCACCTGCCTGCTCCTGGTCCATATCTGTCCAAACCCTTCCTGTTCATGTACTTATCCAAATGTCTTTTGAACATTTTAACTGTACTCACATCCACCATTTCCTCAGGATGTTCATTCCACATGCGAACCACCCACTGCGTAAACAATTTTGCTCCATGTCTTTTTAATATCTCTCTCCTCTTACCGTAAAATTGTGTAGTCTAGTCTTGAAATCCCCTGTCTGAGTGAAAAGACAACTACCATTAACTCTATCTACATCCCTCGGGTGACTATCCTCCAAGGCGGAGTTCAGGACAAGCAGCAGCAAAAAGTGGCCAAGTAGAGGCTGATAGGGAGGGACTTACCGGGACCTTGGGTTCATGTCACATTATAGGTGACTACCATTGCACTACACACACACACACACACACACACACACACACGCACTCCAATACACACACATACATACAGACACACGTATATACAGGCACGCACACAGACACACTTACATACATTCCTACAGACACACACACTCTCACACTCACACATGCATCCTTCCACAGACTTAAACACTTTACACTCACACACACACACACATATACAACTCTCTCTCACAGACACTCTCAGCCCCCCACCCCAGACACATGCACATTCCTACAGACACACTCACTTTCACACACACACATGCATCCTCTCACAGACTTGGACACTTTACACTGACGCACGCACGCACGCGCGCGCGCACACACACACACACACACACACAAACACACACACAAAAACCTCACATACACACATACGCATTTACGTTTGTGGGGTGAATTTGTACTTGTAGAGTTACATTGCACTTTGCTCAAAAACTGCATGAATCCATGTAGGACTTTGTTAACTCACTTTTTAGATTAGAATCAGTCTAAACATTATTACACAGACAGAGAACACAGGGAGCTAACACCTTCAACATCTTATCTGGTCTGACACCAATTGTTACAAAGAGGTAAAAACAATGACCAATTGTTACAGTTAAACTGAGAATGTAACGTTTCTTTAAAAAGTTTTATGATTTACATGTGAAAGTAGCGAAACTATCATGGTCATTCTAACAGATGAGAGACTCAACAAACAGTCAAGGTATTTTTCAAAGTATAATTTCAGTTACGTCATACTGTCAACTTTTGCTATAAATTCTGTGCCTTACAGTGGTGTCCTCCAGAATCACCTGATGAAGGAGCGTTGCTCCAAAAGCTAGTGCTTCCAATTAACCTGTAGGACTATAATCTGGTGTTGTGTGATTTTTAACTTTGCACACCCCAGTCCAATACCAGCATCTCCAAATCATACCCCACTCATGATTTTAAAAGCTTCTATAAGTCACCTCTCAATCTCTTACACTCCCATGAAAAACGTCCCAACCAATCCAGCCTTTCTTTTTAACTCAAACCTTCCATCCCCAGCAACATCTTGGTAAATGCCTTCAGTATAGTGTCCACACTGCTGAACGTGTATATGTATGAGCAATATAGTGTCCACATTACTGAATGTGTATGGGGATGGTGCAATATACTGTCCACACTGCTGAATGTATATAGGGATGCTACAATAAAGTGTCCACACTGCTGAATGTATATAGGGATGCTGCAATAGAGTGTCCACACTGCTGAATGTATATAGGGATGCTGTTATATAGTGTCCACACTGCTGAATGTCTATGGGGACGCTGCAATGTAGTGTCCACACTGCTGAATGTTTTTTGGGATGGTGCAATATAGTTACAACACTGCTGAATGTGTATGGGGATGGTGCAATATACTGTCCACACTGCTGAATGTGTATGAGGATCCTACAATATAGTGTTCCCACTGCTGAATGTGTATGGGGATGCTGCAATATAGTGTCCACACTGCTGAATGTATATAGGGATGCTGCAATATAGTGTCCACACTGCTGAATGTATATGGGGACGGTGCAATATAGTGTCCACACTGCTGAATGTGTATGGGAACCCTACAATATAGTGTCCACACTGCTGAATGTATATAAGGATGCTGCAATATAGTGTCCACACTGCTGAATGTATGTGGGGATGGTGCAATAGAGTGTCCATACTGCTGAATGTGTATGGGGACGCTGCAATATAGTGTCCACACTGCTGAATGTATATGGGGATGGTGCAATATAGTGTCCATACTGCTGAATGTGTATGGGGACACTACAATATAGTGTCCACACTGCTGAATGTGTATAGGGATGTGCAATATAGTGTCCACACTCTGATATGTGTATGGGGATGGTGCAATATAGTGTCCACACTGCTGAATCAATGCAGGGAAGGCGATTGCTCCTCTTTGTTTAATTCTGCCGTTTTTAAAGCTGTTGTCCTCTTTGTTAAAGCTGTTAGCTCTTCGAACTACTCTACATGTCCTTCATTATGCTTCCCACGTTCTGTGTGGCTTTCTTCCTGGTGCTCCAATTTTCTCCCACAGTCCAAAGATGTGTAGGTCAGGTGAATTGGCCGTGCTAAATTGCCCATAGTGTTAGGTGAAGGGGTAAATGTAGGGGAATGGGTCTGGGTGGGCTACTCTTCGGAGGGTCGGTGTGGACTGGTTGGGCCAAAGAGTCTGTTTCCACACTGTGGGGAATCTAATCTAATCCCTCTGTAAAATGCTAGATTATAACTCTCTCTGTCTCTGTCTCTCTCTCTCTCTCTCTCTCTCGTCTTTCTCTTCTCTCTCCTCTCTTACTTTCTCTTCTCTCTCACTCCCCTCTCCCTTCTTTAAATCCTTTCTCTCTTCCCTCTCTTTCGCCTTTCTCTCTTTTCTCTTTCTCACCTCTCTCTGTCCCTTTTCCCCTTTCTCTTCCTCCTCTTTGACTCTCTACTCTCAATCTTTTTCCTTCTCCTCTTCCCCTCTTTCCTATCTTTCTCACATCTAGAATATAAAACATAGCACATTACAGTGCTCTCGATGGGCCTCGATGTTGCGCCAACCTGTGAAACCAATCTAAAGTCCATCTAACCTACACTATCTGATTCTCACCCATATGTTGATCCGATGACATTTAAATGCCCTTCAAGTTGGCGAGTCTGCTACTGTTGCAGGCAGTGCTTTCCAAATCCCTACTACTCTCTGAGTAAAGAACCTACCTCTGACATCTGTCCTATATCTATCACCCATTAATTTAAACCTGTGTCCACCATCACCATACTAGGAAAAAGGCTCTCACTGTCCACCCTATCTAATTCTCTGATCATCTTTTATTAAGCCACCTCTTAAGCTTCTTCTCTCTAACGAAAACAGCCTTTCCTCATCAGACCTTCCCTCCATACCATTCAACATCCTAGTAAATCTCTCTGAACCCTTTCCAAAGCTTCCACATCCTTCCTATAATGCGGTGACCCGAACTGGACACAATACTCCAAACGCAGCTGCACCAGAGTTTTGTACAGCTGTTACATGACCTTATGGCTCCCAAACTCAATCCCTCTACTAATAAAAACTAACACACCATATGCCTTCGTAACAATCCCTATCAACTTGGGTGGCAACTTTCAGGGATCTATGTACTTGGACACTGAGATCTCTTTGCTCATCTACACTACCAAGAATCTTACCATTAGCCCAGTACTCTCCTTCCAAAGTGAATCACCTCACACTTTTCCACATTAAACTGCTTTGTCACTTCTCAGCCCAATTCTGCAGCTTATCTATGCCCCTCTGTAACATGCAACATCCTTCTGCATTATCCACAACTCCTCCGACCTTAGTGTCATCCACAAATTTACTAACCCATCCTTCTACGTCCTCATCCAGGTCATTTGTAAAAATCACAAATAGCAGAGACCCAAAACAGATCCTTGTGGTACTCCCCTAGTAACTGAACTCCAGGATGAACATTTCCCATCAACCACCACCCTCTGTCTTCTTTCAGTTTGCCAATTTGTGATACAAACCGCTAAATCACCCTCAATCCCATTGCCTCTGTACTTTCTGCAATAGCCTACCATGGGGAACACTATCAAATACTTTACTGAAATCCACCTACCCCATATCAACTGCTTAACCTTCATCTACCTGTTTGGTCACTTTCTCAAAGAACTCAATATGGTTTGTGAGGCACAACCTGCTCTTCACAAAACTGTGTTGACTATCCCTAATCAAATTACTCCTTTCGAGATGATTCTTTCCTCTCTCCCCTCCTTTTCTCCTTTTTCACTCCTCTCTGTCTCCTCTCTCTCTCTCTTTCTCTCCTCACTGCCATTCTCCATTTCCCTTATGACTGTCCACCACTCCACCTCCCCCAGCACTATCCCATTTGGCAATCCATTTTGTGGGGACTGTTTCCAGTCAGTTGTCCTCTCCTGCATTGCCTGCATACGTCCCCCTCGTGCACCTCAGATTTTAAGCCTGTGAAGAACATTTCTGCGATGCCTTTGGCGGAAACTACTGCCTCCCTTCCTGCTTTTCCATGATTTCTCTTTCACCCCCTGGCCTGTAAGACATTTCAAGAGTCACAAGTAAGCTATGGATGAGTCAGGTATTGCTGGTGGACTATCCAGCAATGGTGGCCATCACAACTTGTGGTCAATCATGTTCCCTAACTAAAGGTGAGATTGAGCGTTGCTGAATCAGCGCAAAAAGGAGAAGATGTTTGGTCACATTCAGTTAATGGAGTCACTAAAACCCCTTGCAAACTTGCAACTGACACATAGATGGTGAGATCTTTGCATCAGTGGATCTCTGTACCAACATTTCATCACCGGGTCTCTGGTAAAAATCACAGTGTTGTAAACCCAGTGGAGATTCAGAAGCTGAGCATTAAACATTGGAGCTGAAGCGCTTTTATTTTGGAGGAAACTTGTGTGGGTCAAGACAGGCGAAATAATGCAGACTGTGAGACATAAAACAGGATGTGAATTGTGGTCACAGAAGTGTACGGTGAATGTGAGGTGGTTACACTGAGCTATTTCTCATTCTGCAGGATCCCTGGCATCTGCTGAACCTCAGTCTGATTTCGTACGTTGGAATAAGCATCTCCCTCGTGTGCCTCGTTATTTCATTCCTCACCTTCCTGATCTGCCGTACAATCCAAGGCACGCGCACCACCATCCATGCCCACCTGTGCCTGTGTCTGTTTCTGGCGGAGCTGCTGTTCCTCGTCGGTATCTCTCAAACCAGTAACCAGGTAAAGCCGCTGCTCTGTATCAGTGTCCTGTTATAATTGTAACATCAGCGAACACCAGACTATCACACTCAGGAGCCAAACGCTATCATTGCCCCACAAGGCCATAAGATTAGACATAGGCCATTCAGCCCATTGAAACACCTCCATCAATCATTGAGATTGTGGCTGATCTAATAGTCCACTCCACTTCCCTGCCCTTTCCTCATAACCCTTCATTACCTTGCTGATTAGAAACCGATCTCAGCCTTGAGTATACTTAATGACCCAGCCTCAACAGCCCTCTGTGGGAACAAACTGCACAACTTCATTCCCCTCTGAGGGAAGAGGTTGCTCCTCGTGTCTGTGTGAAATGGGCAACAGAGATTGTGCCCTCGAGTCCTAGACTCTCCCATGAGGGCAAACCACCTCTCCCACCACCTTCTCAAGGGGCAACTGGGGGAGGGCAATAAATTCAGACCCAACCTAACCATGCCCATGTTCAGTGAAACACATTTTTAACAGCTTCCAGGAAGTGGCATCATAACTGATCCAACTGTAACAGAAACAGTTCATAAAAAAAGTTGAGATGTATTTTATAAAGGTCAGGGCAAAGACCAGGCTGGAACTGATGGAACATTTGCAACTTCCATCTGTGACACCCAAATGGATGGCCATTGTTATTCACCGGGAGACTTGCTTCTCTGTTGGTGGAGACAGGACGCTCAATACACCACTGTTCTTTCCTAGCTTGTCTGTGCGATCATCGCTGGATTTCTACATTACTTCTTCTTGACTGTGTTTGCCTGGATGTGCCTGGAAGGGATACAGCTCTACCTGATGGTGGTGAAGGTTTTCAACGCGGGATGCCTCAGGAAACGGCACATCCTCCCATTTGGCTACGGGCTGCCTCTCCTAGTTGTTGGGATCTCCGCTGCCGTGCGTCACGAGGGCTATGGAACAAGCAAGCAGTACGTACCACATTCCCTGTGATACGTTGCAGTGGCTTCTGGAATTTGTTCATAGTCACACTTCCAACACGCAAAAGCAAGAGCTGCATCTGGAGTCTGCGTCATACTCAGCTCCTTTTAAATGCAGGGCAAACGTGCATTTGCTCTGGCTGCAAACTGTGTGATCTGTCACCGGTACGGTGGCTCTCAGTTAAAAAAGAGACCACAGCGCTGAAGAAACTGACCTACATTTCCACTTCATTACGTGATCAATCTTCAGTCTTTATTTTTGCAAAATATTTCTTTCATGGAGGCGCACGCTGCTATAGTCTCAAGGTCTTACAGGTGGTGGAGGTGGGGGAGGGGTTCCTGCTGGAAGGTTTAACTCTTCCTGTGCCGCTAGCAAGGGTGGCCTCTGACCTTTCATCCAGGGTGAGAGGTCACATGACACCAGGCTAGAGCCCAATAGGTTTATTTGAAATCACAAGTTTTCGGAGCGCTGCCCCTTCATCAGGACAGGGTGGACCGGGTTCTTGAGAAATCTGAGCTGAAAATGTGTTGCTGGTTAAAGCACAGCAGGTTAGGCAGCATCCAAGGAACAGGAAATTCGACGTTTCGGGCCAGAGCTTCGGGAAAGGGCTGATGAAGGGCTCTGGCCCGAAACGTCGAATTTCCTGTTCCTTGGATGCTGCCTAACCTGCTGTGCTTTAACCAGCAACACATTTTCAGCTCTGATCTCCAGCATCTGCAGACCTCACTTTTTACTACTGCTTGAGAAATCTACACAGTTCATTCCGTCTCTCAGGCCAGCATTCAGAAAGCTCTCCCACGCAATTGCACGCTCATAAATGACTCTTCCAAGAGCAGAGAGAAAGTGAGGGCTGCAGGTGTTGGAGGGTCAGAGTCGAAGAGTGTGGTGCTGGAAAAGCACAGCCGGTCAGGCAGCATCCGAGGAGCAGGAGGGTCGACGTTTCGGGCATGAGCCCTTCATCAGGAATGTCTGAGGAGGGGCTTATGCCAGGAACATCGACTCTCCTGTTCCTCGGATGCTGCCTGACCGACTGTGCTTTTCCAGTACCACACTCTTCGACTTACAGGAACAGAAACAATCCTAAGGTGGGACATTTTGATATCCTATGGGACAACTTGATCAATGCCTGAAAGAAATCATTTTGCCCCCCCCCCCCGTAGCCTTCCACATTCCCACTCCCGTCCTCTGAAAACCTCTTTGCTTTATGTGCATCCAAACCTTTGGAAAGCGCCAGGGGAAATAGCCCAGAGAGTAGGAAGCTCTCTCTTGCTCAGCAGTTTATTTTTAGATCTTGGCAGGATTATGCGGAGCACGCTTTGATGTTCCTGATAGGAATCAGCCTTCGCTTCTGAATGAGTGAAGCACCAGCCAGATCCAACTTCTCTTCCCTGTCCGCTGAGTCTCCTCTTACAGCTGACAAACGGGATTTATTTTTAGTTTGTTTGCTTGTGGTGGGAGGTACAGAAATCTTTGACAGGAATGCGTTCGCCTTCTCCCTTTGGTCTGTTCTCGATGTCTGTTCCTGCTAACAGTCTGTTTCCTTTCTCCTGCAGCTGCTGGCTGTCCCTGGATAAACATTTCCTGTGGAGCTTCCTGGGACCGGTCTGTGCTATTATAATGGTGAGAGCCAGGCAGGAGGTTCAGTGCATGGCTGCACTTCATTGTGAAGGGAGCGGGGCATCTCTGAGGTCCAGCTGAGGAACAGAAACACACAGGGCCAAAAAAAGACATGAGGGTGTTTGGACATAAAGAGACAATCATAGAATCCCTACAGTGTGGAAGCAAGCCATTCAGCCCATCAAGTTCACACTAGCCCTCTGAAGGGCATCCCACCCAAACCCACCCTATACTTCCTATGGCTAACCCCATCTAGCCTGCTCATGCCTGGAAGCTATGGAACAATTTAGAATGGCCAATCCACCTTATTTGCACATGTCTAGGCCCTGGGAGGAAACCCACAAGGATATGGGAAGCAGTGGTTAGCACTGCGGCCTCACAGCGCCAGGGACCCAGGTTCGATTCCCTCCTCGGGCGTCCATCTGTGCGGAGTTTGCACATTCTCCCTGTGTCTGCGTGGGTTTCCTCCAGGTGCTCCAGTTTCATCCCACAATCCAAAGATGTACAGATTAGGTGGATTGACCACGCTAAATTGTCCCTAGTGTTCAGGGATGTGTGGATTAGGTGCATTAGTCAGGGGTAAATGTAGAGTAATAGGGTGGGGAAATGGGTCTGGGTGGGTTACCTTCTAGAGGGTCAACAAAGGGCCTGTTTCCACGCTGTGGGAATTGTGTGATTCTAACATGCAAACTCCACACAAATTGCCCCAGGCGTTAATTGAATCCAGGTTCCCTGGTGCTGGTGAGGCAGCAGTGTTAACCATTGAGCCACTGTGCCACCTACGATCAATGAATGATTCCCAATTAGCAGCTAACAGAGTTGGGGAACATGGTTACCAAGCCCATCGAAGGGAGAAAGTGAAGATTGACGAAGGGCTCATGCCCGAATCGTCGATTCTCCTGCTCCTTGGATGTTGCCTGACCTGCTGCGCTTTTCCAGCAACACACTCTCGATGAAGACACTGAAGGGGCAAGGTTACAGTGAGAAGCCATTGTAGGTGGCTAGGCAACAATCGCAAATCTTTAACAGCACAGAATGAGAACATTCGGCCCACAGTATCCGTGCTGGTCATCAAGCTGATCGAGCCACGTGTATGATGACATTTCAAGTGTTTGATTCCTTCTTAAATGTCTTGAGATACCAAGTATCAAATTTCAGATACCCACCACCCTTGCGTTCCTTCCAAATCTGACCTTAAGACTGTGGCCACTACTTTGAAACAGATACTAACCCTTCAGTATTTGGTTTGGGATAAGGGGAACCACGGAAAAGAAGTCAACCAATAAAGATTAGGCTTCATTTCATACAATCATAGAACAGTAGAATCCCTACAATGTGGACACATTTGGCCCAACAAGTCCACACTGACCACTCTGAAGAAATTCCCACCCAGACCCATTTCCCCTACCCCTATTGCTCTACATTTACCTCTGACTAATGCACTTAACCTACACATCCCTGAACACTACCGGCAATTTGTTCCAGTCCCTTTTCTGTTGATTTGTTGGTGATCCCTATCAGCCTGCTGTAGCTATAATCTGGACAAGCCATGGCGCAATAATTTACCTCGAGATATTAATTCCATACAGTGCACCAGCCCTGTTTTGAACCAGATGTCTCCGAATACAGAATCCTTCCTTCTCTCATGGACTATCCTGCTTATGTCCTCCTTATATCATCAGTTATTAAACTAACTGACTGATTCTCATTAACCCCATTACTCCATCCACAGTATTGTAATCTCTTCCCATTCCAAACCATCTTCTAGCTTTTGTCCTTTCTTTGTCAATCCCTCACTACTCTTGAACTCAAGGGCAAGCCAGTGCCATTCCAGAGGGGAAGTTAAGAGTCAGCCATATTGCTTTGGGTCTGGTGTGGTATCATATGTAGGCCAGATCACATATGGACCTATAGATTTCCTTCCCTACAGGACAAGAGTGAACCAGACTTTTGTTTATATAAAAATCGATGACAGTTTCAAAACATCACTGTACAAGAAGGGCTGCTCACCACAGGCCCACCATCTCAAGAAAAACTAGAGTTTGGTGATAAACGCTAGCCCAGGCTGTGATGGCCACACCCCACGAGTGAATAAATAACAAAAAAAAATCTGAGAGGGGACCCATACTCAGGAGCGACATGGGAGAATGAGTTTCAAATCATAAACAATTGTGTAAGACTTTAGTTCGGCCACATTTGGAATACTGCGTACAGTTCTGGTCGCCACGTTAACAAAAGGATGTGGCTACTTTGGATAAAGTGCAGAGGAGGCTCACCAGGATGGTGCCTGGTATGAGGGGCGCTAGCTATGAAGAGAGGTTGAATAGGTTAGGATTATTTTCATTAGAAAGATGGTTGAGTGGGGACCTGATTGAGATCTACAAAATCATGAGAGGTATAGACAGGGAGGAGAGCAAGAAGCTTTTTTCCAGAGTGGGGGGGAGTCAATTACTAGGGGTCACAAGTTCAAAGTGAGAGGGGAAGGGTTTAGGGAGATATGTGTGGGACGTTCTTTACACAGAGGGAGGTGGGGGTCTGGAACACGATGCCAATGGAGGTGGTAAGGGTGGAACGAAAGTGCCATTTAAGATGTATCTAGACAGATACATGAATGGGCAGGGAGCAAAGGGATACAGATCCTTAGAAAATAGGCAGCAGGTTTAGTTCAAGGATCTGGATCAGCTCAGGCTTGGAGGGCTGAAGGGCCTGGGCCTGTTCCTGTGCTGTAGTGCTATGTTCTTTATAAATACATCTCTAAGCGGCAGTGTCCCCACCTCTGGCTTAGGAGGCCTGAGTGAGAGAGGGAAGACTGACAGTTGGCATGTTGCAGGGGAAAGGTAAAGATGAAATCTTCATAGTGACTGTAGCTGGTGCAGGAATTGACCAGATGGTATTGGCATCAAGGCCAGCTATCCAACTAACTGAGCTAACCAGTATTACCATCTAATAGAATCCCTACAGTGTGGAAACAGACCCTTTAGCCCAACAAGTCCACACTGACCCTCTGAAGAGTAACACAGCCAGACCCATTCCCCCACCTTACATTTACCCCTGACCAATGCACCTAACCTACACAACCCTGAACGCTATGGAGCAAGTTAGCTTGGCTAATCCACCTGTATCTGCACATCGTTGGACTGTGGGAGGAAACCTGAGCACCCGGAGGAAACCCACACAGACACGGGGAGAATGTGCAAACTCCACACACACAGCTGCCCAAGGATAGAATCGAACCCAGGTCCCTGGCGCTGAGGCAGTAGTGCTAACCATTGAGCACCTCAGCCTATACCTGATCAAGAAACAGATCGTGAGACAGCCCAGGAAGACCTTAACTCTGAGAAATGGTCACTGGACCCAAAACATTAACTCTGAATTCTCTCATCACACTTGTTGCCAGACCTGCTGAGCTTTTCCAGCAATTGCTGTTTTAGATGGAGACGCTTGCTCTGAGTTTGGTCTGGAAGAGTTTACCGACAGTGCAAGGGAAGGCAATCAAATGTTCAATCCCGTCTGATACTACCTGGGATAGGACATCTGTTCTGACCCAGGTTCTTGAACGGGAAGAACAATCCCAAGAAGATCGAGCTGTTCCTTATTTCTAGCTTAACTGAAACTTTCCATTTTTTACAGATCAATATAGTCTTCTACTGCATCACCCTGGTCAAGTTAGCAAAGAAAATGTCCTCCATTCAGAAAGACGCCCCAAAACTGAAGATGTTCAGGTGTGTGTGGTATCAGAATGTCAAGATAAGAACTGTCTCTTAAAAGTTAATTTTTCCAGAAATATTAAATTTTTTATTGCTATCCCAGGTCCTTTACAGTGACAGCGATCGCTCAGTTATTTCTCCTCGGCTGTACCTGGATATTTGGGATTTTCCACTTTCAGAAAGAAACCATCACTATGGCGTATATATTCACCATCATTAACAGCCTACAAGGAGCATTCATCTTCATTCTTCACTGTCTACTCAACAAACAGGTAGGAGGCTGTCTCCGACTCAGCGGTGTCAATCACTGCAGTGTGCAGCTGTCCTTCCCTCATTCTGACCCCTCACATCCCACACAATACAGCTCAGATAAATCTCATTGCACCTCTCCACCCCCCTCACATTCTGATATACCCCATACCCCTCACTGTAAGACTCTTTAATACATCCCACACCCCATCACTCTAACACTCTCTGATATACCCCATACCCCTCACTGTAACACTCTCTGATGTACCACACACCCCTCCACACACCACTCACTGTAACACTCTCTGTTATACCCCACACCCCTCACTGTAACACTCTCTGATGTACCACACACCTCTCACTGTAACATTCTCTGTTATACCCCGCAGGCCTCATTGTAACACTGTCTGATATACCCCACACCTCTCACTGTAACACTCTCTGACATACCCCTCACCCATCACTGTAACACTCTCTGATAGACCCCACACCGCTCACTGTAACACTCTCTGTTATACCCCGCACGCCTCACTGTAACACTCTCTGTTATACCCCACACACCTCCCTGTAACACTCTCTGGTATATCCCACACCCCTCACTGCAACACCCTCCGATATACCTCACACCCCTCACTTAACACTCTCTGATATACTCCACACCACTCAGTGTAACACACTCTGTTATACCACACACACACACTGTAACACTCTCTGTTATACCCCACACCTCACACTGTAACACTCTCTGATATACCCCACACCCCTCACTGCAACACTCTCTGATATACCCCACACACCTCACTGGAACACTCTCTGATATACTCCACAAACCCCACTGCAACACTCTCTGATATATCCCACACCCCTCACTGTAACACTCTCTGATATACTACACAACCCTCACTGTAACACTTTCTAATATACCCCGCACCCCTCACTGTAACACTTTCTGACATACCCCACTCCCCTCACTGTAACACTCTCTGATATTTCCCACACCCCTCACTGCAACACTCTCTGATATACCCCACACCCCTCACTGTAACACTTTCTGTCACACCCCGCACCCCTCACTGTAACACTCTCTGATATATCCCGCACCCCTCACTGTAACACTTTCTGTTATACCCCGCAGCCCTCACTGTAACACTCTCTGATATACCCCGCACCCCTCACTGTAACACACTCTGATATACCCCCCACACCCCCCACTGTAACACTCTCTGATATACCCCGCACCCCTCACTGTAACACTCTCTGATATACTCCACACCCCTCACTGTAACACTCTCTGATATACCCCACACCTCTCACTGTAACACACTTTCGTATACCCAACACCCCCTCACTGTAACACTCTCTGATATACCCCGCACCCCTCACTGTAACACTCTCTGGTATACCCCACATCCCTCTATTTCCCAGACAATAGTCTTATTGTTGTTCCACCCACACCCCTTGATTTGACGTGATGTCACTTCCATTGATTCAGTGCCATTTCCTATCCAACCATTGCATTCCTATATTTGGAATTCTTTGCTCTGTGCTGCCTTCATCTTGAGTTGAAAATACCCAAAGCCATAGTTTTTGATGAATGCTTGTCCTGTCTGTTAATGCCTGTTGGTGCCTGTCTGTTCATTCTCACCTCCCTTTCTCAATGCTCAATATCTCTTTCCCCCTCATCGTATCAGACAGTGTCTGGAGCTTAGGGAAAATGGCCATTGGTCCCACCTGTCCTGTACTGAGCTGTTCCTATTCCGCAGGAGCCTTGATCAATTCCTTTGACTTTGGTATGATTGATTTTAAAGTACCAACAAAGGAGAACCAGGATTGGAGGCAGATAGAATTTAATTTACACAGTGTACTGTTGATGATGAGGAACGTGATGCCTGCAGTAGAAATCAATTCACTGGCAATACTTGGAACAGAAATTGAATAGAGCATTCTTGCTAGGTTAATAGAGAATGGTCTGGTGGGGCTAATGGACAGTCCTTTCAAGGCTTCAGCGTATTTGACCGAATGGTCAAGCCAAATCTCTGTAGTCTCACCAGATCAAAGCCTGCTTTCTTAATAAAGGCAGACCACTGATGGTGGTGGTTTAACCTGAAGCTTATCACAGTTCAGGCAATGGTAGAGGCTAAATAGTGGGACCATTCACAGTAACCACAGGTGGGGATTGAATCCCACAGGCCAAGATGGGGATTGAACCTATGTTGATGGTGTTATTCTAGATGAGAAACCAGCTATCTAGTCAACTGAGCTAAACCAGCCCCTGATGCATTTTTTTATTATGCCAATATAGATTTCTGTTCTTTTCTCCCTCAATGTGTCTCTTGCTTCAGATGTCCTCAAAGTCATGTTCTGATTCCCTGGAAACATAGCTAACGGTGCCATTTTGTTTTTTTCCAAAGGTGAGGGATGAATACCGGAAATGGTTCCCATGCTGCTTGAAGCCCATTTTGTACTCCGAGTTCATCCAATCGTCCATGGTCCCAATGATCAGTCTGCAGTCGAAGAACAGCTCAACATATCAGGTTTGCTTCTCCATTTTCATTAGTGTCTGGACAACAGCGTCTCCCACTGACTGTACGAGAGAGCTGCTGCACAAACTGATCACATCTGCAGTGATGCTGGAAGGGCAGCTAATGTCAACAAAGACTCCTCCTACCCTGGTTATAATCCCTTCCAACCGCTTCTGTCAGGCGTAAGGTATGAAAGGTATGTGGGTGGCACAGTGGTTAGCACTGCTGCCTCACAGCGCCTGAGACCTGGGTTCAATTCCTGACTCAGGCGACTGACTGTGTTGAGTTTGCACGTTCTCCCCGTGTCTGCGCGGGTTTCCTCTGGATGCTCTGGTTTCCTCCCACAGTCCAAAGATGTGCGGGTCAGGTGAATTGGCCATGTTAAATTGCCTGTAGTGTTAGGTAAGGGGTAAATGTAGGGGTATGGGTGGGTTGCGCTTTGGCGGGTCGGTGTGGAATTGTTGGGCCGAAGGGCCTGTTTCCACACTGTAAGTAATCTAATCTTAAAAAAAAAGAAAGCTTAAACACACGTACCAACAGGTTCAAGAACAGTTTCTTCCCTGCTGTTATTAGATTTCTAAATGGACCTCTCAAATTTTAAATTTAATGTTGATCTTGCTCTTTGTGCATCTTCTCATTTGCAACATTTTACTCAGTTCTATAACCCTGAAACATTTTGTATGGTATGATCTGTCTGCACTGCATGCAAAACAAAACTTTTCACTGTGCCTGGGTACATATGACAGTAATGAATCAAATCAAAACTATAATCACTGCCTTGGATTAATCACTCCCTTTGTCTGGGAGGTGGAGAGCTGGAGATTTAAACCCTGTTGCAGAGTGCCGAATCTAAACTGACAGCGCAGTGAAGTCCTGAGGGAGTGTTGCATTGTCCGTGATGTGTTCCACCTTTCTCAATGAGCCAATTCTGCTCTCCCCACCATGTGGAGGGAAAGATCCAAAAAAACACCAATTTGAAAAAGTTGAGGACTTGTCCTCAGCCATCAAAGATATTAACTGTGTTGGCACTTTGCTGTGGCAATTCACTACCGCAGTTCCTCCAACACTTTTCTTGCGGTGCAGCACTTTAGGATGCCCTGCAAAGCGCTATGTAAATGCAGATTTTCTGGAAAATCGAATGTGGGCCTTTTTTTTGTGCAAGAGAACCTGAGTCTGCCTGTCAGTCAATGTGGCCTTCCTCGGCACTACGCTAAATGTAGAATGGTAGCTTAATTACAGCAGGGAATGGGACCATTCAGGACCTCATCTCTCTGCTTCCACTCTCTCTCTCTCTCTCTCTCTCTGTCTCAGTCAGTCCCATCTTCCTTCTTTCTTCCTGCATCACTGCAAATTGTGTTTCGTCTGAGTAACATTAGTTTTGAAAGTCAGGACCAAACTTGTCTCCACCAGTTTCAGACAGCACCTTTCCAGATCCTAAACACTTGTTGCTCAGGTTGACTGTTACCTTTGGTTCCTCAAGCATTCAGGTTCCATTATTGAACCATCTGCCAATGAGAACAACTCTCTGTCTAGCTCCCTCAAGGTATTGGGCCTTACTGAGTGGAGGATGGAACTGGGATAATGTGAGGAGAGGCAAAGTGAGGAAGCTTTTGAAATCCACATTTATCCTGTGTGGTTGCAGAATCCCAAGGCGGAATATGGGGTGTTCCTCCTCCAGACGTGGGGTGGGAATGTTTTGGCAGTGGAGGAGGCCTAGGACCTGCATGTCCTTGATGAAGTGGGAGGGGGAGTTGAAGTGTTCAGCTACAGGGCGGCGAGGTTGGTGGGTATGGGTGTCCCAGTGATGTTCTCTGAAACGATCCGTAAGAAGGCATCCTGTCTCCCGAATGTAGAGTCCTCCCAACCCCACCCCCCTTCCATGTATCTCTCAGCCCCCACTCACAAGCCTCATTCCTGGTAGTCATAGAGTCATGGAAATGTACAGCATGGAAACAGACCCTTCAGTCCAACCTGTCCATGCCGACCAGACATCCCAACCCAATCTAGTCTCATCTGTCAGTACCCGGCCCATATCCCTCCAAACTCTTCCTATTCATATACCCAATCAAATGCCTCTTAAATGTTGCAATTGTATCAGCCTCCACCACTTCCTTTGGCAGCTCATTACATGCATGAACCACCCTCTATGTGAGAAAGTTGCCCTTTAGGTCACTTTTATATCTTTCCACTCTCACACTAAACCTATGCCCACTAGTTCTGGACTCCCCGACCCCAGGGAAACGACTTTGTCTATTTATCCTATCCATGCTCCTCATCATTTTGTAAACCTCTATAAGGTCACCCCTCAGCATCCGAATCTCCAGGGAAAAGAGCCCCGGCCTGTTCAGCGTCTCCCTGTAGCTCAGATCCTCCAACCCTGGCAACATTCTTGTAAATCTTTTCTGAACTCTTTTAAGTTTAACAACATCCTTCCTACAGCAGGGAGACCAGAATTACACACAATATTCCAACAGTGGCCTCACCAATGTCCTGTACAGCCTCAACATGACCTCCCAACACCTGTACCCAATGCTCTGACCAATAAAGGCAGGTCTACCAAACACCTTCTTCACTATCCTGTCTACATATTTCCTCAAAACAAGACGCAAATTTGAAACTCAACAAAAAGTGCGGCTTGCTATGTGTAGTCGTAAACTGAACCCTGAAGGATTTTCTGGGCCAGGAATGTTAACTCTGCTTTCTCTCTCCACAGATTCTGCCTGACCTGCTGAGTTTTCCCAGCGATTTTTGTCCTTGTTTCTGATTTCCAGCATCTGCAGTTTCTGCTCTTTTTTTTGTCCTCTCAAGGAACCTTTCCCACTGGGTTTTCATCTCTTTGAGTGGGGGGTTGAACTCACATTTTCTAACCTTCAAGGGGGAACAACGCTCCCCTATTGGGTCACGGCTCAGTCTGGCAGTGTTGAGTGTTAGTGCTGTGGGGGGCAATTATCGTGACTGTCAGGGGGAGACCTCTTGGAGGGGGGGGGAGCTGAGATTAATGCAAACTAACCCTGTTTCTCTTGGTTGCTCTAGATCAGAGACAGCAGCTGTCACAACGCAGCATGAACAACCTCTCCCTGGCCCAGACCGTCTGGAGATGGGACTGCCATGCACTTTATCACTAGGATTTTGCTGGGATGGGTCCTCTCAGGGAATATTGTGTGGGATCTTCCATTGGGATGCTGTTTCTGAGCATTCCCAATGGTCCTAAAGAGCCCTAAAAATGGGTTGGCCTGAGCAACTACCCCATGATGGAGTGATTCGAATTGAAATGAACTGGATGAGGAGATCCATGTTTGAGATGTGCATTCAACATCAATGTTACCTTTCAGGGGGAACTTCTTTTTCTGTCATGAGTTTTGCATTGTACAGTAACAGTTTACCATGAGCTGTTGAAACTTCATGTATGTTAAGGAGTTATATGAATGATTCTGACTGAACATGCTTGATAGCTCATCCTACCCATTGAGTTCTGTGCTGCTGTACTTTATTATCCTAACATTTTGAGTTACATTTTCTGCTCCGCACTTTCTCTCAACTTTGTAAATAAACATGCCGCAATCTAAAGGAAATGAACTTCTGTATTGATCACTGTTCTTCCCCTTCATAGCATGACGAGGATGTGGTGCTGGGTGGTCATGTAATCGATATAGCGGCCTGGGTCAATGTTGAGGACCATAAGTCCCACAACAACAGCAAGTCAAACTGAAAATTTGATGAATAAATCTGGAACTGAATGTTCTCAGTAATGGTGACCATCTGTTAACCCATTGCTAGTCTGTTGTTCGAGTTGGCAATGGGCTAGTGCTATTATAACTCGAATATCAATCCCAAAAATGGTCCGGGTTCAAATCCTGCTGCAACAGGTGGTCGAGTTTCGATTCAATTTTCCAACAAAATCTGGGATCCAGAATCTACTGATGACCATGAAGCCATTGCTGATTGGTTCCCTTTCGGGAAGGGAATCTGCCATCCTTACCTGGTCTGGCCTACATGTGACTCCGCACCCACAGCAACATTCTCAACTGTCCTCTGATATTGCCTAGCAAGCCACTCAGTTCAAGGGCAGCTAGGGATGGGCACTAAATGCAGGCCAGCCAGCGGTGCCCACACCCGAGGAGTGACAGAATAAAGTCCTGTCTGGCTCATGACTGTCCTTTAAAGGAAGGAAATCTGCCACCCTTTCCTGATCAGGCCTACACGTGACTCCAGACCTGCTGTAACACGGTTGACTCTTACCTGCCCTCTGAAATCACGCAACGAGGTGTTTGGCTCCAGGGCAATTCGAGACAGGCAATGAACGTTAACCAATTTCCCAAGAAAGGATTTTCCTTTAAGATAATCCAATGATGTGTAAAGTTGGGGCTGGGGGGGGGGAGGTGGGGTGGGGGGTGGGGGTGCATGTGGTGTTGGTTACCAACCACTGAACCCTGCTGGAGGCTCACTTCAGGTCGATGATGCCAAACTCTCTGGGTAGCTCCTGTCAATGCAGCAGTGATCAAACAGGGAGCTAGTTCACCTCATCACACCCCCACTGAAAAGTCATAGAGATGTACAGCATGGAAGTACACCCTTCGGTCTAACTCGTCTATGCCAACCAGATATCCTAAATTAATCTAGTCCCATTTGCCAGCACTTGGCCCATATCCCTCCAAACCCTTCCTATTCATCTACCTATCCAGATGCCTTGTATTTGTAGCAGCCTCCACCACTTCCTCTGGCAGCTCATTCCATTCACGCGCAACTCTCTGTGTGAAAAAGTTGCCCCTTAAGACTCTCTTTGTGGGTGGTACAGTGGTTAGCACTGCTGCCTCACAGAGCCAGAGACCTGAGTTCAATTCCCGACTCAGGCGACTGACTGTGTGGAGTTTGCACGTTCTCCCCGTGTCTGCGTGGGTTTCCTCCAGGTGCTCCGGTTTCCTCCCACAGTCCAAAGATGTGCAGGTCAGGTGAATTGGCCATGTTAAATTGCCCGTAGTGTTAGGTAAAGGGGTAAATGTAGGGGAATGGGTGGGTGGCGGGTTGGTGTGGACTTGTTGGGCCGAAGGGCCTGTTTCCACACTGTAAGTAATCTAATCTAAATCTTTCCCCTCCCACCCCAAACCCATACCATCTAGGTTTGGTTCCCAAGCATTGGGATAAAGACCTTGACTATTCACCCTATCCACACCCTTTGTGATTTTATAAACCTCTCTTTCGCCCAGCTCCAGAGAAAACAGACCCAGCCTATTCAACCCCTCCCTGCAACTCAAACTCTCCAACCCCAGCAGCATCCTTTCAAGTTTTACAGCATCCTTCCTATAACAGGAGACCAGAATCGAATGCAGCATCCCAAATATGGGCTCACTAAAGTCCTGTACAGCTGCAACATGACCTCCCAACTCCGATACTCAATGCACTGACCAAAAAGTGCAGATCTATTCCACACAGATCCTGTAATGAGAGGGAACTATAAGTAGGAGCCAATTCCTGGACCATCAACACAATCATTTACAGATCATGAAGCATAACAATTGTGACGGCACAAAATCGTCCAAACTTATAAAGTTAATATAAATAAAATTAATTAATTTTATGCTCTGTAAAAATTAGATTCCCTACAGTGTGGAAACAGGCCCTTCAGCCCAACAAGTCTACACTGGCCCTCCGAAGAGTAACCCACCCAGACCCATTTATCCCTGACTAATGCATCTAACAGGATGGACAACTTAGCATGGCCAATCCACCCGAACTTGCACATCTTTGGACTGTGGGAGAAAACCAGAGCAAACCCACGCAGGCATTGGGGAGAATGTGCAAACTCTATACAGACAGTCACCCGAGGCTGGGATCAAACTGGGCCCCTGGCACTGTGAGGCAGCAGTGCTAACCACTGAGTCATTGTGCTGCATTTGTTTCTTTGTTTCTTGGGATATTGCCTGTCCCTAATTTCCCTGTCTTCTCCAACCACCTGGTATTGGGGGTGTAGAGGGGGAAGGGGAGACACACAATGGTGTTAATGAACGGTCCCTTTGACCCAAAACACTGACAAAATATGCAGTAGTAACAAGACGTCTAATTATAATCTGATGAAAATGCTAAATGCGATTTAACTGCAGAGCTATTCATTTGAAACCGCTCCTGGGATTAAACCCTGAGCTATTAAAAAATCATAGTCAAGTTTTTTGCAACTGCATTGTAACTGACCTGGAACAGATCGGGAGCTACGTCCTGCTTTCAGCTAAGTATAGGTTCAGGCTTGTTCACTGGTGGGATATGTCTCACAGCACAGTGTACCTTTGTGGTGTAATCGTTGCATCTTGGCTTGTGATTTGCAGGTACAAAACTCTCGGTCTCCATCTTAGTGGGGCAGCACAGCACACTGAGAGAATCGTGCAAGCACTTATAACTCACCGTGAGCCCAGATACCAAATAATGTACAGGAGAAAGGAGAACGTCATTCCTGATGAAGGGCTTTTGCCCATAACATCAATTCTCCTGCTCCACGGATGCTGCCTGACCTGCTGTGCTTTCCCAGCAACACACTCTCAACTGTAATGTATAGGAACCATAATAAATATCTATTGAATCTTACACAACTATGCGACTCCCGTCTAGTTCATAATTTGTGAATAGTTCTTACGTTATGGGAGCTAACATAAATATTGCCTCCTCTGGTAGGGTATGCTGCTATGGTTAAAAAAAATCCATCACTGCATGTAGGACAGATTATGAGGGCAGGTCAGATGAGGTGTCCCGCAGTTGAATAGCCAGAATCATTCATCACCCTGGTTTGTAGGTGATTTCACTCCTTGGTTAGTTTCCAGTCTCTGTGCTGATACCCTCTCCTCATGCAGAATAAGTTGTTGTCTCCTTTGAGATTTGATATTCTTGCCAGTTTGTCCTGATGAATGTTCGACTCCATGTCTCTCTCTCTCTTTTTTCCCAACAATTTGATTGGAAGCTGAAGTGAAGGGCTATTACTTTCCTCTCTGTTTCCCAGAACCCTTGACTCTCCTCCAATTCAAAATTCTGCCTCAGTACATTCAGTGACCCACACTCCTGACCTCTGAGAATTCTAAATATTTATGATCTTCTCAGAGACAAAATTCCTCCTCATCTCCATCTTCGAGTAGATTGTGGCATGTGCACATTTGTAAATAAACATGTAGAAGGATTGAGTGACTGAGGCACTTACTGTACAGCAACAGTTCTGAGATGACAGCAAACTGGAAATGAAGTTGGAATATTAATCTTACCAGTGAATATACCAGAAGAAGTGAGCTGTTGCTTGTGTAGATACCTATCCTGGGTAAATAAGCAAAGTAGTTATGTAAGGTGCCAACTTCTTTAGCTTTTCCTGGTTGGCACAGTGAGAATGATGGTTGTAATTTCCTTTGGAAACAGCATAATGTTTAAAAGACATTCAGGTAGGTACATGAACGGGAGAGGTGTTGGAGGGATATGGGCCAGGAGCAGGCAGGTGAGACTAGTTTAGTTTGGGATTATGGTCGGCATGGACTGGTTGGACCGAAGGGTCTGTCTCTGTGCTGTGTGATGCTATGAGTCCATACAGAACACTGGGAAGGAAGCCTCAGGGGTTACATGATGATGGCAGAAGGTCTTTTTTGGTAACTGGTTAATGTCATCTTTTGTAAGTAAGGTCTCCTGGAATGATCACCATGTTTCGATGATTGCTCTTCATTGCAGCCAACTGAGAATTGCGTGAGAAACCTTCTGGGAATCTTCCAGAGCCCCGGGATATCACAGGAAGCAGAAACGTATCATTGCATTTCAGGAACTCTGATGTGGAATTTGTAGACAATGTGCTGTCAGGAGCAATTTGACATTGGTCTGTCGGACTGCAGTGTTATGGACCAGGCCAAACCCCCTCATAAAGGATCAAGGAGATAGCCTAGACATTTTAATCTTATTTAAAGGCGAGTGTACGATGCTGCATTCCAGTTGTGATTTGATTGGGTAAACTACTACACTTTAACGAAAATATGCTTTATTCTTACTCCACAGTTTTAAAAATACAAATTTAAAAAAAGAAGTGGCATAACTTTAACTCAAGAGAAATATTTAATAACATAATTTATTATTTAACCACCAATCATTAACTGTTCCAATGTAGCAGCATCCCATAAACACACCCTTGGCAAAGGCAAATTCAGCAAAACAGATTTCCCTCACTTGCTGTCTCCTCCAGCCCAGGGGAAAGGAACCCCAACAGAGTTAATCCAGCTCAAGACAAAAAAAATCTGCAGATGCTGGAATCCAAAGTCGACAGGCAGGAGGCTGGAAGAATACAGCAAGCCAGGCAGCATCAGGAGCTGGAGAAGTCAACGTTTCGGGTGTGACCCTTCTTCAGCACTGGGGGTGGGTGTGGGGGGTGGGGGGTAAAGAGTGGTGAAGTGGGGATAGGTGAAGACAACTAAAGGGTATAATCTGGTTGGTCAATGGGAGGAATGAATCCAGTTGGTGGCTGGGAGCAGTGGAAGGGAGGGTGAGGGACTGGGATGGGAGTCAGGGGATGAGAAGGGAGGGTTACTTGAAATTGGAGAACTCAATGTTGATTCCTCTGGGCTGTAGGCTGTCCTGGTGGAAGATGAGGTGTTGTTCCTCCAATTTGTGGTTTGGTTCGATGTGGCATTGGTGAGGTCAAGGATGGTCATGTTGGAAAGGGGATGGGAAGGGGAATTAAAGTTTACGGTGACTGGGAGGTCCGGTCAGCCCCTGCGGGCCTGGCTGAGATGCTCGGTGAGCCGTTTCCTTAGTTAACGTTTGGTCTCCCCGATGTAGAGAAGACCACATCGGGAGCACCTGATGCAGTAAACTAGGTTGGAGGAGAGGCAGGTGAACCTCTGTCTCACCTGGAAGGATTGTTTGGGGCCCTGGATGGAGGGGAGGGGGGTGGTGCGCCAACAGGTTTTACATCTTCTCCGGTTGTAGGAGATGGTATATGGGGGGGTTGGGGGGGAGGGGGGTTGGTGGGGAGAGTGGTGCAAACCAAGGACTGTCGAAGGGACGGGTCCTTGCAGAAGGCAGAGAGGAGTGGGAAGGGGAAGATGTGCTTGCTGGTGGGGTCTACTTGGAGTTGGCAAAAGTGTTTAAGGATGATGTGTTGGATGCGGAGACTGGTGGGGTGGTAGGTGAGGACGTGGGGGCTCTGTATTGCATTGGGAGGGAATGGTATAGAGTACTGGGAATGGAGGTGGTGTGGTGGAGGGTTGTCTGGATGACAGAGGGGGGATAATCATGTCGTTCAAAATTGGTGGACATCTGGGATGCTTGGGAGTGGAACGTCTCCTCGCCTGAGCAGATGCACTAGAGGTGAAGAAGAATGGGATGGAGATCTTACAGGATACTGGGTGGGAGGACGTGTAGTCCAGGTAGTTATGGGAGTCTGTGGGTTTGTGCTAAACGTCTGTCTGGAGACTGTTTCTGGAAATGGAGAAGTCAAGAAAGGGGTGGGGGGTGTCCAAGATGGAACAAGTGAGCTTGATGGCGGAGTGGAAGTTGTGGGTTAAGTCAAAGAACGGTCCCAGTTCAGCCTGATGCAGTCATGGATGTAATGGTGGAAGAGTTGGGGCACAGTGCCTGTGTCGCTACTGAGGAGGGCCTGTTCGACATGGTTGACAAAGAGGCCAGCGTAGCTGGGCCCATCTGGGTGCCCATGGCCACCCCCTGGATTTGGAGTTAATGGGAGGAGTTAAGGGGAAAGTTGTTGAGGGTGAGGACCAGTTTGGTATAGCAGTGAGTAATGGTGACGACGATGGCTGGGGAATTAATCTCGCAGCAGAGAGAGAGAACTGTGCCCAGCGGCTTTGACTCCCAACTGTGCGAGCCTGACTCCACCTGTTTATTTTTGTTTGTCTAATTCTTTATTGAAAACACCCAAAGTTGTTTCCTCTGCTCTCCCATGGAGCAGACACCTCATCACCAAGTTGACAAGACCCCTCTTCAAGAGAGACAGGACGGAACAAATCCTTCTTAAAGGCACATCTCGTCACTTATGGAGAACAGGGGGGTTATATGGAGTTCACCTGTAGATATTTCTTCGGGGCACCTACCTTTATGGCAAACAGAATCATCCCATTTCTTGAGCATTTGGGATCTTCAAACAAGCAGAGGAATCCTCAGCCTAGCCTTACATTACTGGGCAGCGATGGTATGGGAGTGTACCACTCAGTGGATAGGTCAGATCCTGGGGATCACTCTGTGCAGGGAGCAGGGTCTTTCGTAAGTTCAAGGGTGGGTGCAGGTGCCGGGTGGGGCGAGGGAGCAGATGTCACGAACTGGTGAGTGGCAGCGTGGTTTAAAACAATGCAGCGGGGTACGGTAGTGGGAAACTACTGATGGTGGCTGGGGAACAGAGCAGGTGGAGTTGGCTCTGGCATTGCCATAGATAGATAGAGGGAGAGAGAGACAGACAGAGAGAGCGAGAGACAGAGAGAGAGAGAGAGAGACACAGAGAGAGAGAGAGAGACAGAGAGAGAGACAGAGAGAGAGAGACACAGAGAGACAGAGAGACAGAGAGAGAGAGAGAGAGAGGAAAGCTGTGGGCACAAGGTAATCTGATTAATGGTGAAGCTTCAACAACTGAGCTCTGCCACCTGGCTGTTTTGAAATCAGACAGATCAGTCAAAAGATACACAGGTTAGGTGGATTGGACTTGGTAAAGATAAGAAGAGGAGGTGGATTACCTTGGTAAATATATTGTCCATTCTATCCAGGGGTATGCATATTAGGTGGATTGGCCTTAGGAAATTGTCGATAGTGTCCAGGGACGTGCAGACTAGATGAATTGGCCTTTGTAAATTGCCCATACTATCCAGGGATATGCAGGTTTGGTGGGGTTAGTCATGGGAAATTATGCATACTGTCCAGAGATATGCAGATTAAGCAGATTGGCTGTGGGAAATTGCCCATCCTGTTCAGGGATATGCAGGTTATAAGGGGTTAGTCATGGGAAATTATGCATTCACGCCAGGGATATACAGGTTAGGTGGAGCAGATATGGGAAATGCAGGGTTACAGGATAAGGTAGAGTGTTGGTCTGGATGAGATGCACTCCAGAGGCTCAGTGTGGACTTGATGGGCTGAATGGCCTCCTTCTACACTTTAGGGATTCTGTGATTCTAAGGTGGATAAAAGGTTAGGCCATTTAGGACAGCAGTGAGGAGCAATTCCTTCACCCACAGACTGGTGGACCTGTTGAATTCAGTGCCACAGGAAGCTGTTGATACCAAAACATTGAAGAATTTCAAGAAGGCCTGTGATCTTGTTTTTTTTGGACTGGACTGAAGCAGAAAGGGGAACAATGCAAGAGTTAGATGATCTTACTGAAGGGCTGAATGGCCCACCCCTATATTCTACGTTTCAACTCCTGATGCTTTTCAGGCTGGATCTGGATTGCTGATCAGGAATATCGATTGTAAATGGTTCAACCCTCTCATGTTAAATCTCTGATTCATGCCAATGACAATCTCTCAGTGGAATAGGGACTCCTGTTTTGTAATAGGGGTTTTGCCAATGTGCTTCAACTTAATGTGCTTAGGTTCCTATCATCTTACAGGATCATGCAAAGACCATGTGATGCCCAAATATTGAGGCAAATGGTGTCAAGCAACACTCCTGCAGTGCCCTTCTCAAGTTCTCCCAGTGATGACCCTTTGACCCAGCTTCCACTGACTTCCCTCAAGCAGAACTCTACACCACTACCCCCCCCCCACTACATAAGTCTTCACTGTTGGGTCAGAGTCCATGGGAGCAGCAAGTGCAGGGTATTGAACTTCCCTATGTTTCTATCCAAGCTGCCCTATGCCAGCAGCTGATCAAGAGTCAGGTAGCTCCTTCGGCCCATCCATCCTGTGCTGACCTATCGATACTAATCCCACTTTCCGACTCTTAGAGTTAGAATTAGTTTGTTATTGTCACGTACACTCAAATAACTCAACTACCTTCAAAATATGCCTGTCCTTTGTTACTTCAATTAAGGAGAACAGCAACCTCTTACCCCCACCCCCATCCATGCCCCTCATAATCTCACACGGTATTATCTTATTAATACGTAAGTGGGGATGTGTATAGCTGAGACAGCAGAGCTTTTGTAGAATGTGCACTTTGTTCGAGAAAAGACTTTGAGCAGGAAGAAGAAGTTGCGAAAAGTCATGCACCCAGACATGAAATCTCAATCTGCCGAGTTTCACTCTGCAGCATATGGGGATTCTGCGGTTTCCCAGTAACCACAAAACTAATAAGGGCCTTTTTAAAAACTTTACAGAGGTCAGTCAACATATTGGACCATCGCAATATGACACATTACGAAACACTTTAAATACACAACCCACCAGCAGCATGTGCCAACTGTGATGTAAGGTCATGGTTCTGAAGGGGTTAATGTTAACAATGCATTGGCTCCACCTGTTCTACTGAGGTCACACACAGTCTGTGTCTGGGGAGTTCGGTTCCATCCGTCAGGCTGGTAACTTTGGTGAGGCCTATTCTGGAGTACCGTGTCCAGTTCTGATCACCCTGTTAAAGGAAGGATATTGTTAAGCTGGAGAGATTTACCAGGTTGTTGCCGGGAATGGGCGATGGGGGGTTGAGTTGTAAGGAGAGGCTGGATAGGCTGGGAATTTTGTTTCACTGAAGCTGGGGAGGTTGAGAGGCGATCTGATAGAGGTTTATAAAATCGTGAGGGGTATGGATAGAGTTAATGGTACTTGTCTTTTCCCTAAGATGGGGGGGGGAGGGTTCAAGAACTGGGGGCACATTTTTAAAATGAGAGGAGAAAGATTCAGAAAAGACACGAGAGGCAATTTTATTTTACACAGAGACTGGTTCGTGTGTGGAATAAATTGCCAGAGGAAGTGGTAGAGTTAAACATTTGAAAGACATTGTGCTAAGTGCATGAATGTTTGGGGGGACATAGGCCAAATGCAGGTAGTTAGGACTCATTTAGTTTGGGATTATGGTTGGAAGGAAGGGTTTGATTCCATGCTGTGTGACTGTGGCTATCTGTAACCGTTCCCTAATGGTCCTAGGCATTTAAGACTTACCAAATGTCGATGCATTTACTGCTGTCTGTGCAATAAACCTTGTTGTCTGAAAACAAACAGCCTGTTCTGTCGATACTCTACGGATTGTGTATCCTGTGACATTCATCTCTAGATAGACCCAAGACAGAGGAGGATTGGTAGCCATGAACAATGTCGAACACCCCTTCACCCAGTACCACGCTCACTGGTAGAGGTGACTAATACCACAGCAATAGGCATCGAGAAATATAACACACTTGCTGCTCAAAACAAAATATGTAACATTTTTGTATATGTATATGTATACATAAATATGTAACAGCAAACAAAAGACACAACAATAATATTGTGCACTTTACAAACAAGAATGTCTCCCAATCAAAGCTGCCTCATCAGAGAATCATTGCACATCCTTTCACATGATGTCACCTCCCGATGTGTTGGGACAGATGACCAAAACTTGGCGAAAGAAGTATGTTTGAAGGAGCATCTGAAACAAGGAAAGGAAGAGTTTTTTTTAAAGAAAGGAGTTTGCTGGGGCCTCAGGCCCAGTGTCAGGGGTTGATGAGAAACAGGAGTGTGCAGGAATTAGCAAGAGGGCAGAATTTATCACCAGATTCATTTCTCCCAGTGACCAACCAGGCCGCACCCTCTATCTGTGTTCACCGCCACCCTGCCCCTCCCTCCCCTACCACTGACCCAGCCACCTCCTCTATCTGCAACTTTCCCTACTCCCACCCCTAAAGCTGAAGAAGGGTTACAACTGAAACGTTGACTTCTCCACCTCCTGATGTTATGTGGCTTGCTGTGTTCTTCCAGCCTCCTGCCTGTCTACCTCAGCATCTGCAATTTGTTTGTCCCGAACTAAGTATTTATCAGAAAGTAGGAGAGGGGGATGAAGACAGGGAGTGTAGAGACCAAAGAAGGATTTCAACATCAGGATCAGAATTTGACGATTCAGGGGGGAGAGACCAAAGTGTGTCAGTGGGAGGGTGAGGGAGAGTGACGTGGGGTTTTGAACCTGGGTTGCAGAGCTGGGTGGGATGATGGTCCGGAGGTTAGCATTGCTGCCTCACAGCGTTGGGGGACCTGGATTCAATTCCAGCCTCAGGTGACTGTGTGGAGTTTGCACATTCTCCCCGTGTCTGTGTGGGTTTCCTCCCACAGTCCAAAGATGTGCAGGTTAGGGCGAATTGGCCGTGCTAAATTGCCTGCCATGCCCAGGGATGTGCAGGATAAGATGGATGCAACTTGGGATGTGCAAGGATAGGTTGGCATGGTCTTTGGAGGGTTGGTGCAGACTTGATGGGCCAAATGGCCTGTTGCAATGATTCTCTGAGAGTGGAAACTCTGAAGGTAGCCAAGAGCACTTTGAAACAATCAAGTCTAAACTTGGAAGGTTAGAGTGGGTAGATTGTGTCAGCGACAAGTTTGCAGGTTAAATTTCCTGTCACGACATTTTCTGCCTGTTCTGATGAGGTTGCAGTCAGTTAAACCAAGGCCAGCTGACTCAGGCTTTGAGCTGCCACTTCCCAGTGGGTCTCAACCACAGCCTGATCCCCCTCCTGCCCCCAGCGCAGGTGTGACAGTGAGCGTGGGAGATAAAGTGCAGCCTCCCTTCAGTTAGACCACCCAAGCTCCTCGCCACAGCAGCTGCTGGCTGGGCAACTCTCAACCATCGTCTTTGGGAAGAGCTAAACGCTGGGCATCCCTGCTCGAAACTCACCCAAATTCGAGGTAATTGAGGGTCAGTCGGTGTGTAAACCAGAAGGCGAACACCCACCAGCGAAAACAATCCATGCTTTTCAAACTAAGTGTTTGGATGATTGTGTCGAGGGATTAAACCACCAATGGATGTACTGCCATTAAAGTGGGGATTGAGTTGGGGGTAAAGGTGAGATAAGATTGTGCTCTGATCTGAGGGTCAGTTGCCAACTAGGAAATGGAATTGCAAATCGTACAAGTCAGTTGCAGTCTCGGACGTCACAAACTGAAATAATGAGATCAATGAGTGAGTTTAAGTAACATCAGCGCCACACAAATGCCAAGCAATGACCATCCCCAATAAGAGTCTAGATTAGAGTGGTGCTGGAAAAGCACAGCAGTTCAGGCAGCATCCGAGAAGCAGGAAAATCAATGTTTCGGGCAAAAGTCCTTCATGAGGAATAAGGCAGTGAGCCTGAAGGGTGGAGAGATAAGTTAGAGGAGGGTGGGGGTGGGGAGAAAGTAGCATAGAGTACAATAGGTGAGTGGGGGAGGGGATGAAGGTGATAGGTCGGGGGGTGGGGAGGGTGGAGTGGATAGGTGGAAAAGAAGATAGGCAGGTAGGACAAGTGCTAGCTGGAAGTTTGGAACTGGGGTGAGGTGGGGGGAGGGGAAATGAGGAAACTGTTGAAGTCCACATTGATGCCCTGGGGTTGAAGTGTTCCGAGGTGGAAGATGAGGCGTTCTTTCTCCAGGCGTCTGGTGGTGAGGGAGCAGCGGTGAAGGAGGCCCAGGACCTCCATGTCCTCGGCAGAGTGGGAGGGGGAGTTGAAATGTTGGACCACAGGGCGATGTGGTTGAGTGGTGCGGGTGTCCCAGAGATGTTCCCTAGTTGATTTTTACCATCCCCAATAAGAGACAATCTGACCATCACTCTTTGGCATTCAATGGTGTTACCCTCACTGAATCCCGCACTATCAACATCCTGGGGGTTACCATTGACCAGAAACACAACTGGACTCACCACAGAAACACAGTGGCTACAAGACCATGTCAGAATCTATGAACCCTGCTGTTAGTAATTCACCCCCTGACTCCCCAAAGCCTGTCCACCATCTACAAGGCACAAGTCAGGAGTGTGATTGAACACTCCCCACTTACCTGGATGGGGGGGGAGTTCCAACAACACTCAAGAAACCTCACATCATCCAGGGCAAAGCAGTGCACTGGATTGGCACCACATCCATAAATAATCACCCCCCCTCTCCCATCACCTCAGGAACAGCATTGAGTACCACCAACAAAACATACTACAGAAATTCTCCAAAAATCCTTTGCATTTTCCAACACCTACTTCCACCTAGGAAGACAAGGGCATCAAATACTTGGGAACACCATCCCGTGCAAGTTCCCCTCCAAGCCACTCCCCATCCTGGCTTGGAAATATTTCACCATTCCTTCAGTATCACTGGCTCAAAAAGCTGGAATTCCTCCCTAAGGGCAAAGTACAGCAAATGGACTGCAGCGGTTCAAGGAGGCAGCTCACCACCACCTTCTCAAGGGGCAACTAGGGGCAGGCACTAAATTCCCACACCCAACAATACCAATCGTTGAAAGATCTAATGGCAGGGACAGTGCAACACCTCCTGTCCGATCCCCTATGGAGTGTGACATTACTTCATTGTGATAGCACACTGTATCGCCTTGAATGACCCTCTTTCATTTCTCTGGATTATTTCTTAATTTCTCAATGTTCTGCTTCATTGTCTCTCACCACATTGTAATCTTTCTCAATAGTCTATTGTTTCAGATGGTGAGACATTTTCTTCTCCATCTCCCTTCACCTTCTCTCAAACGTATGCACTGTCTCTGTATTACTTATCCTGCATCCTATTTTGCATTGCACCTTCCCCCGCCTTTCTGTTATTCTTGAAGAGTCTTCCCACATTCAGTCTCTCCACTTGTTAACCACTTCATTCCCTCTCTCTATTAGGATCACACACCAGTAACTGTCTCAAGACAAATTAAGAACACCAGGGCTGCACCAGCCTGCGGTCTAACCGATAAACTGTGTCTCTGTTGAGGCGAATCTGGCATTGAATGTGACTTCGAGACCCCTGAGAAAGCACTCTGCTTCAGCTTAGAACCGTTGGGAAACCACAGGGTCCTGTTTCGAAGAATTGGAAATGCACTGAAGACATCCTCAAAATCATTGAGAAAGCCACAAGTGGTATAGTTACCGCAAAAGTTATTGACATTGAATGAGCTCTCATTTGGCAAAGTTTTGATCATTTTTCAGCTGTTGACTGGTGGAAAATGGAGGAGAGAATGCCTACAAATACAGTCATAGAATATTCCTGCACAGAAAGAGGCCCTTTGGCCCATCGAGGTCAGTGTTGGTCATCGATTCTAATCCGGTTTCCCAGCACTTGGACCATAGCCCACAGAGTCAGAGAGCAAAGTCTCAGCTTTTGATGAGATGGGAGGCATATTGCTGAAGCTCTTCATCAGGCACTCATCAGGACACGTGCAAGAATGCCAAATTTCAAATGATCACGACAATTTCTACTGGAGGGCAAAAGGGTGCAGATTGCTTAGAAACTCAATTCTGATTGGTCAAGGCTGTACTATGGAGAAAGTAGTTGGAATATAAGATTGAAGGGCAACATTGTTGAAACATCCAAGATTCTTAAGGGATTTGACAGGGTAATTGCAGAAAGGTTGTTTATCCTTGTGGGGGATTCGAGGGCCAAAGGATATAATCTCAGAATAAAGGGTCACCCAGTTAAGGTAGAGAGGAGGAGGAATTTCTTCTACAATAGAATAATCCCTACAGTATGGAAACAGGCCACTCAGCCCAACAAGTCCACACCGGCCCTCTGGCAAGTAATCCACCCAGACACATTCCCCTGTTTAGGAGAAAGTGAGGACTGCAGATGCTGGAGATCAGAGCTGAAAATGTGTTGCTGGAAAAGCGCAGCAGGTCAGGCAACATCAAAGGAGCAGGAGAATCGACGTTTCGGGCATGAGCCCTTCTTCAGGAATGTGTAGAAGGGCTCATGCCCGAAACGTCGATTCTCCTGCTCTTTGGATGCTGCCTGGCCTGCCACGCTTTTCCAGCAACACATTTTCAGCACATTCCCCTGTTTAGACCTGGCTAATGCAACTAATCTCCGCACCCCTGGGCACTATGGGCAATCCACCTTACCTGCACATCTTTGGTCTGTGGGAGGAAATCAGAGCACCCGGAAGAAACAGGGACAATGTGCTAATTCAACACAGACAGTCAGCCAAGGCTGGAATCAAACCACCGTCCCTGGCACTGTCAGGCAGCAGTGCTAACCACTGAGCTAGTGTGCCATTCTCTCAGACTTGAGGGAATCTGTGGCATTCTATATCAGCTGAGCATGCTTTCAACCAGGTGGCAACCTTCGTCCAGATTGGCATAGACTGGCATCATTGCCGATACTGCTAGTCCTGACTGACCCCCTTCCTCAAAGATGGGAGAGAACATCAGTGTAAATGATAAGGCTGAAGCATTTACAGCAATCTTCAGCCTGCAGTGCCGAGGGGATGATCCATCTCGGCCTCCTCCAGTGGTCCCCGGCATCACAGCTACCAGTCTCCAGCCAATTCGAATCACTCCATGTCATATCAAGGAATGATTGGAGGCACCGGATACTGCAAAGGCTACAGGCCCTGACAAATGTGGGTGCTGAAAAGTCAATTAAGTATTCCATATACAGACCATAAGACAAATAAAGGGGTGCTGGAAATTGAAAAGGGCAAAACAAAACTCTTAAAAAGTGATATCCAGAGAAGAATACATGGTTTTTCTCATCTTCGTTGGGATTCAGAGGAATGAGGGGAGGGAGATCTGATTGACATATATGAAACGCTAAAGGGATGTTGATAAGGTGGACTTGAACAGATGCTCCTTCTTGTGGGACAGTCTTGAACAAGAGAGAGTAGATACAGAGTGAGAGGAGGCAGGTTCGACACTGAGTTGAGGAGAAAAGACTTTTCTCAGAAGGTGGTACATCTGGGGAAGTCAAGGTACAGTGGAGGAAGAATCAATCAACAGATTCAAGAAAGAAATTGATAAGTTCCTGAGGAAAAAAATGGAATTGAGATCAGGATAAGATCATCGAGGAGAAAGTGAGGACTGCAGATGCTGGAGATCAGAGCTGGAAAAGCGCAGCAGGTCAGGCAGCATCCAAGGAGCAGGAGAATCTGAAGAATCTCATTCTTCAGGACCTCATTCCTGAAGAAGGGCTCATGCCCGAAACATCGATTCTCCTGTTCCTTGGATGCTGCCTGACCTGCTGCGCTTTCACAGCAACACATTTTCAGATCAGGATAAGATCAGCCAGGATCGTGTTAAAAGACAGAGCGAAGGGATGAATTGCCTACTCCCGCTCTTAATTCCTAAGTACGTTGGCCTTATGATCAAAGCTGTGAAGATCTCTTCAGGAGGAAAAAACGGAGTGCATGAGGAAGAGATAGGGGCACTTGGATGAGAGTTGTCACGGAGCATTGACAGACAAAATGTAATGGCTGCACATACCGACTGGGATAGCATACGCTGATGGGGGGGTGGTCTCCCAACAGGACTAGCTGCAACCAACAGTTACACTGGGGGCTGCTGTAAGCAGAGTATAGAGCAGGGCACTAACAGTGAAATGTTAACTGCTGCAGACTGATGCTGCTATCCCATGCAGGCCTTATCAGAAAACTCTTGAACTACACCCACCTGGAAAAATGATGCCCCCTTAGATTTCTGGATTGAACGTTTCACTCAAACTCTTTCTGGTCTGATGGTGGGGCTCTGCATTCATGTGGATTGGAACAGTCTGCTCTTTTCATCTACATCTTTTGGGACTGGGAGAGGACACAAATTTTCATGTTGTCTGTCTTGTCAGTAAAAAGAGGTCCTAATGCATTAAAAATAAACCTGGGCAGGACTTGTACAATTAATGGTAGGGCCCTGGGGAGTGTTGTCAAACAGGAGTGCAGGTACATAGTTCCTTGAGTGGGGACTTGCAAGTAGACAGGGTGGTAAAGAAGGTGTTTTCATTAAGTATAGGAGTTGGGATGTCACATTGCAGTTTAACAGGATGTTGGTGAGGCCAACTCTGTTCAATTCTGGTTACCCTATTATAGGAAGGGTGTTATTAAATTGAAGAGGGTGCAGAAAAGATTTACAATGATGTTACTGGGATTGGAGGATTTGAGTTATAAGGAGAGGGTTGGATAGGCTGGGACTATTTTCCCATGCGCATTGAGGTTAAGGGGTGACCTTAGAGATGTTTGTAAACTCATGAGGGGCATAGATTAAGTGAATAGCAAAGATCTGAAGTAGGGGAGTTCAAAACTAGAGGACATAATTTTAAGGTGAGGGGGGGAAGATTTACAGGGACCAAGGGGCAACATTTTCACAGAGAGGGTGGTGCGTGTATGGAATGAACTGCCAGAGGAAATAAAACATTTGGGTACAGTTACAACATTTATGAGATTTTTAGACAGATGCATGAATAGGAAAAGTTCAGAGGGATATGGGCCAAATGCAGACAAATGGGACTCGTTTAGGTTGGGAAACGTGGTCGGCATGGACAAATTGGACTGAAGGGTCTGTTCTTATATTGTATTATTCTATGGCTCCTCTGTAACTGCTCCTCTGTAATGATACACATTGCCCTCTAGGTGTCAGCCTTCCCTCTAAGCAACCTTTAGATTGTCATGAGATATTACCAAGTTGGTCTTGATGTGGAGGAGCCGGTGTTGGATTGGGGTGGACAAAGTTAAAAATCACACAACACTAGCACTAGCTTTCAGAGCGCTGCTCCTTCATCAGGTGGTTGTGGAGTATAATAAAGTAAGACAGAAGTTCTAGCAAAAGATTACAGTGTCATGCAACTGAACTGATATATTGAACAATATTGAACAAGCTTTAACAATCCAGGTTTGTTTAAGATATCATTTCAGTTGCATGACACTATAAACTTTTGCTATAAATTCTGTGTCCTAAGATCTTACACTCCACAACCATCTGATGAAGGAGCAGCACTCCGAAAGCTAGTGCTTCCGAATAAACTTATTGGACTATAACCTGGTGTTGTGTGATTTTTAACCAAAGTGGGTCTTGTCCTTCTCATTAACCTTGACCCTTGTCTCTAAGTATTCAGCAACTTTGTGGCTGCTCCAAGCATTCATTAACCTTGTGATGAAATGCACCTTCCCATAATATCTGCTGTAAATGGAATCTGAAATGGTTCCATTTTTATCCATTGACTTTACTGACCTTCTCAGCCCTTGATATTATCCCAAAACAATTCGCGCTGGTCAACAAACAAGATTTTGCTGTTGTCACTCACACCCCACAAGCAAGGTAAATGGCATTGAAGAATAGCAGAGCTCTCCACTTACTGGCGATGAGTGAGTCAAGATCTTGGGTTTTTGCAGGCGAGATGCTGTCCTGAGTTTGAGGGAGTGGGGAGGAATGTCTATCAAATGTCAAATCCCACTCCCAACCTTCCCACATATCCATAAACACATCTCATCCACTCTGTGGCTGTTAACTTTAAATGCTGAGAGTTCATCCAATATCTCCAACCCCTCACTTTTGAACACCCCTGCTAACTGCATTTCGTCCTCTGTGTCATGGATGGTAAAGGTGAATGTAGTTTTCTTTTAATAACTCAACTACCCCCTACCTCCATTTGTACGTCCTTTTTGGCTCAATAGTTCACCCTATTCCCACTTTCATCACGCTTTCACTATTTAGAATACTTTGGGATTGCTTTTAACGTTAGCTCCAGACTTGTTTCAGAATCCCTGTTTAATTCTTGTATGTGCTTTCTCATCTCCCCTCTGTACCATCCATGTTCAGTTCAGTTCTGAACTGTATTTCCTACCTGATACTTTCCTTACTGTCTGTCTCCATTCTCAGAGGGAAACTCTAGACTCATTTTCTCTACCTTCCCTATTTCAGGGGCTACACCTGAATTACGCCAAAACCATCACATCTTTGAAGGTAGCCCCCTGTTCATCTGCCAGAGATCCACCCTCCCCCACACCGAAGTCAGCTGTCTCCAAGTTAGCGCTCTTAGACTCTCTCCCTTCAGCTCATCAGGTCTGCACTAACCCTCCGAACTGCACCCCGCTCAATCCCCATAAACCTGCATTTCCCAAGGCTAACCCACCTGCCTACACACTATTGGGCAATTTAGCATGGCCAATCCATCTAACCTGCACATCTGTGGGAGGAATGGGAGGCACGGGGAAAATGTGCAAACTTCACACAGTTACCAGAGCCGGAATTGAACACGGGTCCCTGGCGCTGTGAGGCAGCAGTGCTAACCACTGAGCCACTGTGCCGCCCAGTGAATACAACCTACTTGTTCCCCTTTTTCACCATCATCCCAAAGCTTATGATACAGTGATCACTGCCTCCTAAATGCTCCCTCATTTAGGAAGCACTTGTCTCACCTTATTCCCAAGCTCTCCATGTGGCAATGCCTCCCGTCTCACTGAGCTGAGCTGCGGTACAAAACTCTCTCCGGTAAGGAGTGCTTCCCTGTCCCCATCCTTTACACGATCATTCTCACTGTCTGCATGAGGATGGTCCTGAGCTCAGTTGGCTGGTTTGTGATGCAGTGATATTCAACTCTCATTCTGACTAAGGTCACCGTGGTCTGGCCTTCTCAACCTCATACAATGTCTGAGGTTAAACTCACCACCAATCGTCTCTCTCTGATGAGAGAGAACAGCCCTCTGGGATGACGGAGAGTTCACTGTGCATCCATTTGGATCATTAAACTCCTTGATAAGTGTTTCCATCTCTCTGTAATATCCTCTATATCCTTCCCACTTGTTAGTGATCTACAGACTACACTCAACAATATAACTGGACCCTTAGCTCCAGTGGAGAGCGACATTTGCTGATGCACACGACAATGCATAACAGCATGAAATAAAATGAAGTAAAGAATGACAACACAATTAAAGGTAAAGGGAAAAATGAAGTGAAATAAATAAAACAGATATTTAGATTTTTTTAAAAATCACCATTGTATTTTGTGAGTTTTTTTTAGATTGGGAGTGCGCTTGTACCGTATTTATCTTTAACTAGGAGGGGACGATGGCTCAGTGGTTAGCACTGCTGCCTCACAGCGCCAAGGACCGGGTTCAATTCCAATCTTGGGTGACTGTGCAGAGTTTGTACATTCTCCCTCTGTCTGCGTGGGTTTCCTCCGGGTGCTCTGGTATCCTCCCACAGTCCAAAGATGTGCAGGTTAGGGTGGATTGGCCATGCTAAATTACCCATAGTGTCCAGGGATGTGGTAAGTGTAGGGTTATGAGGATAGGGTAGGTTTGTGTGCTATGCTCTTTGGAGGGTCAGTGCAGACTTGATGGGCAAAATGGCCTGCTTCCACGATGTAGGGATTCTATAGTTGGCATAAACACACATGAGAGCACATTAGTTCTGACATTGAATCCCCTGGAGTGCTCACTTTCTCCAGCACTGTGGTACCCTCCTCAACAAATCATTCAGCACAGAAACAGACCCCTTAGTCCGACCATCATCCCAAACTAAACTCACCCTACCCGCCTTGTGCTTGGCTATAGCCCTCCAAACCTTTCCTATTCTTGTATTTATGCAAAAGTCTTTTAAACATTGCAACTGTACCCACATCCACCACTTCCTTTGACAGTTCATTCCACACACAAACCACTCTCTGTGTAAAAATGTTGCCCCATGTCTTTTTAAGTCTCTCTCCTCTGACCTTAAAAATATACCCTCTTGTCTTGAGATCCCCCACCCTAGGGAAAAGGCACCTCTCATTCATCTTATCTCTCCCCCTCATGATTTTACTTCTCAACCTCCCTATGCTCCGTTGACAAAAGTCCTAGCCTATTCAGCCTCTCCTCATAACACATACCCTCCATTCCCAGCAACATCCTGATATGTCTTTTCTGACCGCTCACCAGCTTAATGAGATCCTTCCCATAACAGGGATTAAATTCTGAAACCCCCTTCTCCCACACTTGCTTCATATATGAATTGACGTTAAATTCCAACAGCAACCCATTTGACCTTTAACCTGGGCATTTTCTCATCAGCTAAAGAGAGAGGCCAACTGCATTAGTACTACTCCACAAAATCATACTCCAGACCAGCCTTGGCTTCTGCCCCCTGAGGTCAGTGCTTTGTTTGCATAACTGCAGCACCATTTTCCATTTCCCCACTCATCACAAAACCAAGACTGAGTGGTCAGTGGTCAGCAAACTCTCTAAGCGCTGGTCCGAACAGAATGAGCGTGGGAATGTGGGATTCTCTGCTCTCAAAGCTGTGAAAGCTAATGGGTGGGGGAGGAGGGGGGGGTTGCCGTGATTGGAATTTCTACGGCTGAGGTTGTTATATTTCTCTCTTTCAGGGTACCAAGAGTTACAACAAGTATTTTCATTTACGCAGCAGCCTTTGCGACTCCAGGATGGCTTCAAGCCCCTTACGTCAACTTAAACGTTTCGTTTTGAAGTGAAGTTGAGGGTCCACAGTGACCTGAAGGGGGTGCAGCTCACAACGTGTCACTTGTGGTTCCCTCCCCACCCTGCCCGGGAGCATCGAGGTACTGGGTTCAGTTCCTGCTCCAGGGATAACAGTGTCTCTCTTGAAAGGGGAGAAAAGAAAATCGGGGCTCTTATTGCAGAGCAGAGGGAGCACTGCGTCATCAGGGACGAAGTGTCAGACCGAGAGGTCCTGTGGCCTGCTCAGACCGACCCTGGGTGATCCTATCAGCTGATTGTGAAGAATCCGAATAGATTCCATCCAGCGCCTTCCCCTTCAGTCACCACCACAAAATGAAACACTTTGCAATCATTATTCGCACCTAGAATCTGAAACTGTTGGCAGACTAGAGTAGTCCCCCGTATCCATGGGTGACACATCCCAAAACCTACCACAGATCCCCAACACCTCGGAGAGTAATGATCCCCACATATAAGTCACTTCTAGTTTACATACAAACCTATGATAAAGTTTAATTGATAAATTACGTACAATAAGACATTACTGGCTTAAATAATAATGAAATATTGTACATCATTATACTTGTGCTTTCTCTTGAATGAACAGAATTCTGACGTTTTAGCTTAACCCTCAAGGGATGATGGAGCAATGAAAAATGATTAATCATTTATTTCTAGAATTTTCCATTTAATATTTTCAGACTATGGTAAACCGCAGATAAAGGAGACCGCGGAAACCGAATTTGCGGATACTGGGGTCTACTATATTAGTTTGTGACGTTGACCAAGCCCACGGATGCTTTCGTGGTGCTCATTGAGCAACAGGTATTTGGAGAGTTCTCTGTTCTTCTTTGCAATGGGGTCCATCCACCAGGTAGCTGACAATTGGACACTGCTTTGAGTTGGTATCAGGCAGCGCAGCCCTCCCTCAGCACAGCTCAGCAAGGAGCCCTCTGACCAGCTCTTCGGGTAAGATTTGAACCATGTTCCAACTCAGAACCGTGTTACCCATTGAGTGATGCTCGGCACGTTGCAAAATGGAGAGGATGTGTGCGTGGATCTGGCTGAACAGCAGAGTAGGCCCCAGGGGATGAATGGCCTCCTCCTGTTCCAATTCCCTGCCTGAATAGCGGTGGAAACTGGTTTTGTCTGGTCCTGTAGAGAGTGGGCCTCATGCCTCAAGTTATTTTCTGTTAATACTTAGAATTGCCCTCAGTGCAAAGAGAACATTTCTGATGCCCAATTTGAACCTCTTCATCACCAAAAATTAATTAAGAATTCTACTCATCTGTAGTAACCTGCGTTTTTAATAACACGACGATGATTCATAATCTAAGCTATTCCATTGGATTCTCACCTGTATAAGACATTCTCATAGTTGCCCTGATCAAGTCCAATTTAGCCCGAGAGCTTAAGGATGTGGTAACCTCAGTCATTTTGCAACCTTTGTGGGAGGGTGAGTGGTGCAACATAGAAACATAGAAGATAGGAGCAGGATGAGGCCATTCAGCCCTTCAAGCCTGCTTGGCCATTCATCACAATCATGGCTGATTGTCCAACTCAATCGCCTCATCCTGATTTCTCCACATAACCTTTGATCCCATTCACTCCAAGTATTATATCTACTGCGTTTTGAACACATTCAATGTTTTGGCATCAACTGCTTGCTGTGATAAAGGCTCCCCACTCTTTGGGTGAAGAAATGTCTCCTCATCTTCGTCTGAAATGGTCCACACCGAATCCTCAGATTGTAACCCCCTGGTTGTGGATGCACCCACCATCAGGAACATCCTCCTTGCATTTACCCTGTTTAGTCCTGTTAGAATTTTGTCAGTCCCCATGAGATAGATGCAACGACATTGCTGTGTGAGTGGACAGGCTGAGTGAGTGGGCAAATGACAGAGGTGGACAAAATGTGAGGTTATCCACTTCGGTACCAAAACAGGAAGGCAGAATATGATCCGACAGATTGGGAAAGAGGGAGGGGCAGTGAGAGCTGGGTGTCCTTGTACACCAGTCACTGAAAGGGAGCATTGCAGGGGCAGCAGGAGGTGAGGAAGGGAAATGGGATGTTGGTCGTCACAGTGAGAGGGTTCGAGTACAGGAGCAGGGATGTCTTGCTGCAATTGTACAGGGTCTTGGTTAGACCACACCTGGAGCATTGTGGGCAGGTCTGGTCCCTGTATCAGAGGAAGGGTGTTCTGGCTACAGAGGGAGGGTAACAAAGGTTTACCACACTGATTCCTGGGATGGCAGGACTGACGTATGTGGAGGGATTGGATCAGTTAGGATCATATTCTCTGGGGTTTAGAGGAATGAGGGGAAATCTCATAGAAACCTACAACATTCAAACAGGACCAGACTGGGTAAACACAGGGAGGAAATTCCTAATAAGTGAGGAATCCAGAGCCAGGGGTCACCGTTTAAGGAAATGGGGTCGGCCATTAATAGAATCCCTACAATATGGAAACAGGTCCTTCAGCCCAACAAGTCCACACTGACCCTTGGAAGTGTACCCCACCCAATCATAACCTATTACTCTACACTTATCCCTAACCTACACATCTCTGAACATGGGCAATTTATCATAGCCAATTCACCTAACCTGCATATCTTTCGACTGTGGGAGGAAACCGGAGCACCCAGAGGAAACCCACGCAGATACAGGGAGAATGTGCAAACGCCACACAGAGAGACGCCTGAGGGTGGAATCGAACCCAGGTCCCTGGCGCTGTCAGGCAGCAGTGCTAACCACAAGCTGTCCATATTTTAGACTGAGCTGAGGAGGACTGTCTTCACCCAGAGAGTGAGGAGCCTGTGGAATTCTCTGCCAAGAAATGTGGTTGAGGCCATAACATTGAATATTTTCAAGAAGAAATTAGATATAGGGGAAAGGGCTCAAAGGGGGTGGGGAGAAAGTGGGAACAGGGGACCAAGTTGGATAATCAACCATGATCATATTGAATGGTGGGGCAGGCTCGAAGGGCCAAATGGCCTACTCCTGCTCCTATTTTCGATGTTTCTACTCTGAACAAAAAACTGCATCTTTACACTTACACTGTCTCTAAAACTTTCGAAAAGGGAGCTAGGATTGAAATCCAGTCTCTCAAGGCTTCTCACTTCAGCGATAGCCTATTTTGATGCATCTCTACCTTAAATAATCTACAGGTGCAAATTACTGCTAGTGATGATGGGTAATTATTTGATAGTAATACCACTCTGTTTAAATGGTCTTGATCAAAATGGCGCAGAGAGAACTATTGTCAGCCGATAATGTTTGCCTTCATTCACTCGACAGGTGATTGGAGTTGGGAAGTCTCCAAGTGAGGACTGCAGATGCTGGAGATCAGAGTCAAGCGTGTGTTGCTGGGAAAGTACAGCAGGTCAGGCAGCATCTGAGGAATAGGAAAATCGACATTTCAGGCATAAGTCCTTCAGCAGGGATCTCCACAGATCTGTCTCTGAGGACTGTGTGCCTTAATGTTGGCAGGGAGCAGGGCAGGATGGAATCACTACAGTGCAGGAAGCAGACCATTCAGCCTATCTAGCCCACACCGACCCTCTGAAGAGCATCTCCCTACCCCTGCATTTCCCATGGCTAATCCACACATCCTGGGCACTACAGACAATCCATCTACATTACACATCTTTTGACTGGGTGAAGAAACTGGAGGACACAGAGGATACCCACACAGACACGGGGAGAACATGCAATCTCTACACAGACAGTCACCCAAGGATGGAATCGAACCAGGATCCCTGGTGCTATGAGGCACAGTGCTAACCACTGAGCCACTGTGATTCCCAAATAGAGTCAGGTTCAATAAAGGTTTTGAAATCACAAGGATGTTGCAAACAGGGAGAAACAGCTGCTAGCCTGAAAAGAGCAGAGAAGCAGAGGGTGTGGATTCAACGTGGCTCGCAGAAGGAGCCAACATCAGGCGAGTGAGAAAACATTCTCACGCAGCGAGTGGTTCGGATCTGGAGAGAGCCACCTGCATGTGTGGAGGAGGCAGGTTCAATTGAGGTGGTTCCAGGAGGGCATTAGATGGGCAGGATGGCAGAGGAATTGGCAGAAGGGTGCCACCAAGTCATGATGATTATTCGGAAGGCCAGTACAGATGCAACAAGACAAACGATAAGAATGTTTTTTTGTTTTTGAGTCCGGTCTAACAGGTTCCGAACCATATCAGAAGTGTCCAGAGGGGCAGCCCGGTGCCAAGACAGTTTGGTGAAATGGTACACATGAATTATCAGAGGCTTAGCCACGGTCGTTTGTGGGTTGGTTGCTTCCAGGAGCGAGATTGATGAACGTTGCAGGAGTCCGTTCAAACATCAACTCATTACTCAAACCTGGTCATCACCAACTAGAATCCAAAGAAGTGCAGGTTCGGTGAATTGGCCATGCTAAATTGCCCAATAGCATTCAGGGATGTGTAGGTTAGGTGCATTAGTCAGGGGTAAATGTAGAGCAATAGGGTAGGGGAATGGGTCTGGGTGGGTTACTCTTCAGAGGGTCAGTGTGGACTTGTTGGGCCGAATGTTCTAAATGAGGCAAGACCTCAGCGCTGACCTGAGGCAGCCAGAAAGAATCAGTTCCTGGTAGTTCTATGATCTTGTAATCGACTCCAATGATGAGACTTTAACAACTCTTTCTGTGGACTGTAGATGGCTGGCCCAGTATTCATTGCCCTTTGACCTGAGTGGCCATTTTCAGAGATTATTTAAGAGATGATCGCATTGCTGGTAGTCTGGAATCACATATAGACAAGATTTCCATCCTTAAAGGACATGTTTTCATATGAGAGTCAACATGGTCATAGAGTCAGAGATGTACAGCATGGAAGCAGACCCTTCGGTCCAACTCGTCCATGCCGACCAGATATCCTAAATTAATCTAGTTCCATTTGCCAGCACTTGGTCCATATCCCTCTAATTCCTTCCTATTCATATACCCATCCAGATGCCTTTTAAACGCTGCAATTGTACCAGCCTCCACCACTTCCTCTGGCAGCTCATTCCATACACGCACCACCCTCTGCGTGAAAAATTTGCCCCTTAGTTCCGTTTTATACCTTTCCCCTCTCACCTTAAACCTATCCTCTTTAGTTTTGGACTCCCCCACCCGAAGGAAAAGAGCTTGTCTATTAACCCTATCCATGCCCCTCATGATTTTATAAACCTCTATAAGGTCACCCCTCAGCCTCCAATTCTCCAGGGAAAACAGCCCCAGCCTGTTCAGCCTCTCCCTATAGCTCTAACCTTCCAACCCTGCTAACATTCTTGTAAATCTTTTCTGCTCCCTTTCAAGTTTAAGAACATCTTTCCTAATGCAGGGAGACAGGAATTGAATGCAGTATTCCAAAAGTGGCCTAACCATTGTCCTTTATAGCTGCAACAAATCCTCCCAACTCCATCTTCTAATTCCAGTTTTTAATTGAACTCAGATTTCACTATCTGCTGATTTAAATCCATGGCGCTATAACATTAGCCTGGAGCTCGGGTTTCTAATATCCGATGAGAAACACTCACGCATACAATGAGAGGAAGTAGCAATGTTACATCTATGTTTAGACGGGTTAAAAGCAGACTGTGGTCAGAGCATATAAAAACCACACGATTCAGCTGTCTCACTTCCCCCTCAATCAGCTTCCAAAAGGCATGAGCCTTGAGATAGCATTGGTTCTCTCAGCAGCTTTGGAAATCCATTTGCTCTTCATCAACAAACAAACACAAGCTTCATGATAAACGTGGAACATGAAGCAAGAGTCAATAGGCTAGCTACATCCATTCCATACAATAACTTGATTCTGGAGTTAGGAGACACTGAGGACTGCAGATGCTGGAGAATAAGCCCTTCATCAGGAAGGGTTTATGCTTGAAACGTCAATGCTCCTTACTGCTTCACAGATGCTGCCTGACCGGCTGTGCTTTCCCAGCAGCACACTATAAATGCCGAAGGAAACATGACAGAAGCGCTTCACAGGAGGCTCCCAAGCACTGAGGATGTCACCTAGAAAGGGGACGAAACGTCTGCAACACAAATTCCCAGCTCGGCGAACAGAACCACAACAACGAGCACCCGAGCTACAAACCTTCTCCCAAACTTTGAACCACACTTTCTCAACTCTGACTCTCCAGCATCTGCAGTTCCATTTCCATGCACTGTGAACTGTAATTACTGTACATTTGCTCAACGTCCCTCAGCCAACAAACATCCATCAATCTCAGTCATAGCAAAGTCACGAAATGTCAAGCACTCAAAATGTCAGCACTGTGGCCCAAGAGCTGGAAAATGGGATCAGTGTACATGGATCATTGTAGGCTTGATGGGCTGAAGGGTCCTGTTTTGTCCTTTATGATTCACAACCTGGTGGGAGAGCCAGGATTCTGAAGAGTGTTTCCTGATTTCAATGAACGTTAACCTTACTGTCCCTTTGGTCAGGTCTCCCTCACACAGGGAATAGTTCCTTCCTATCTAACATAATCGATTCTTTTTTTAACTGTTGGCAACAGCTTTGGCCAGAGCATATGCCAACACTATAAACAAAGGTGTATGTTGCCTGTCCCCTCATAACTTAGAGAGTCAGGGTCAACCAAACCTGAAGAGACTGAGTTGGACACATACTCCCCAAGAATCTTGCAATCCAGAATTATTTAGGCCTGAATGGATTCCCAATGGCTATTTTCCCAGATTCTATTCCCCGCACGGTATCTCAAGATTTAGAATCAGTTTTAATTCTTTTCAAACTTTTAATGATATTTTAATTTAGATCTAGTTTGCAAAGCTCCCTCCCTTCCTCGCTCAGGGAAGGTGATGGCCCAGCAATGACCTAATTAAACAATTAAGTCTCTTTAAATTGGTCTCTTCTGGTTCTGCGCCTGATCACGACCATTGAAATTCATTGCACACTTCCTTCTACTTGCGTTTTATATTGAAAGAAAAGGGCTGTTTGTTTACATTTTGCCTCACCAGTAGAGATTTTGCCCGCAACGTCAATTTTCCTGCTCCTCGGACGCTGCCTGACCTGCTGTGCTTTTCCAGCACCACTCTAATCTCCAGCATCTGCAGTGCCTACTTCCACCTGAGGATGTCACTGACCAGGCTAGCATTTATCGCCCAGTGGGCAGTTAAGAGTCAACCACATCACTGTGGGTCTGGAGTCACATGTAGGCCAGACCAGGCGAGAATGGCAATTTCCTAAAGCACTTGAGTGAACCAGATGGGTACCCCCCTACCCCTGAAAGTCATCAATTGATTCATGGTCATCAGTAGATTCTTTACTCCAGTCATTTATTTAACTGAATTTGAACCCAGGTCCTTGGAAAATGAGCTGAGTTTCTGGATGAATGGTCTGGTGATAATACCACTAGGTCATGCCTCCTCTTCAATCAATCGATCCAATATCAAGACAAGGTCTTTTCCCTGGGGTGGGGGAGTCCAGAACTAGAGGGCATAGGTTTAGGGTGAGAGGGGAAAGATATAAAAGAGACCTAAGGGGCAACTTTTTCACACAGAGGGTGGTACGTGTATGGAATGAGCTGCCAGAGGATGTGGTGGAGGCTGGTACAATTACAACATTTAAGATGCATTTGGATGGGTATATGAGTAGGAAAGGTTTGGAGGGATATGGACCGGGTGCTGGCAGGTGGAACTAGATTGGGTTGGGATATCTGGTCGGCATGGACAGGTTGGACCGAAGGGTCTGTTTCCATGCTGTACATCTCTATGACTCTATGGTGGTGAAAACAAAAGTAGACAGTGTAGGGAAAAGGGGAAAAATAAATAGTATAGGTTTTCTGAAACCAAAAAGTATATGCTGAAGTAAAGAAATGTGAACATGTAATGGGTATGATTGGAGAGTACAGTCATGTGTATTAGTTCAAACATGTTTGGACAATGTAGTTATGTTTACTAACTTAGAAGGTGAATATGCAAAAAAAAATGGAGAGATAGATAGATAGACAGGAGACAGAGAGATAAGAGGTATAGATAGATAGATAGATAGATAGATAGATAGATAGATAGATAGATAGATAGATAGATAGATAGAGGCATGGATTGATAGATAGATCGATAGATAGATAGATCGATAGATAGATAGATAGATAGATAGATAGACAGATGGATAGACAGATAGAAATTTATTGTTACTTCTATTTGTGAAAACACAGTAAAATGTGGAAAAGTATAAAATAAAAATGTAAACATGTAAAGTGTAGTTAAATTATTGGATAGAGATAGATGTGTGTGAATTTCTTTGATACCTGCACAGTAGAATTTAATAGATACCTCACAATTTAGAATTTTGTTTCAACTTTTTCACTACATTTTCAAAATTAGTTTTTGAATTTAGATTCAGTTTGCAAAACTTTACTGATCAAAATCTACTTTTTGTAGGAACAGTCAGTTGGGAGCTTGCTATCCATAAGATTAATGTATTTGTTCTGGCAGTCAAGGATTGAGTGACACACTATTTTTAGATATGTACATCTCCCACACATTGAAGGAATAACTGCGTTGATAAAGAAACCTAGGTTTCATCCAGTCCATAAGGGAAATAAAGGGACTCAAACGGCGGCATGTCGTGCGTGTGCAGGTGTCAGACACAATAAAGAAACAATGAGTGCAGAGAATTTTACTCATACCCCCAACCGGAAGGAAAGAAAACATATTTCACCCTGACATTGTATATGTATATAGGTGTATACCTGACCAAACTGGCAATGTTGGCACCATGTTGCTGCCAGGAAGGTTTTTGTCTTTTCTCCCTTGTTTTTGTTGTCCCAAATGTGCAGTTTTCCATGGGATTTGGGCATTGTTGGGATAGGCCGACATTTATTACCCATCCCTTATTGCCCCTTTATTTATAGAGTCATAGAGATGTACAGCACGGAAACAGACCCTGTGGTCCAACTCATCGATGCCGACCAGATAGCCCAACCAAATCTAGTCTCACCTGCCAGCACCTGGCACATATCCCTCTAAACCCTTCCTATTCATATATCCATCCAGATGCCTTTTAAATGTTGCAATTGTACCAGCCTCCACCACTTCCTCTGGCAGCTCATTCCATACACGCACCACCCTCTGTGTGAAAAAGTTGTTTCTGAAGTCCCTTTTATATTTTTCCCCTTTCACACTAAACCTATGCCCTCTAGTTCTGGACTGCCCCATACGAGGGAAAAGACCTTGACTATCCATGTCCCTCATGATTTTATAAATCCCTGGAAGGTCACCCCTCAGCCTCTGACGCTCCAGTGAAAACAGCCCCAGCCTTTTCAGCTTCTCCCTGGAGCTCAAAATTTCCAATTCTGGTAATATTCTTGTAAATCTTTCTTTTGAATGACTTATTTCTTGTCACAAATACGTAGGGAGATACAGTGAAGAGTTGTCCCGTCAACATAATCTGGCGCCATTTTGAGATACAGGAAGAAGAAAAAGAGCATAAATACAGTTCATCATCATCAGGCGGGGTCTCAAACACAGCTCTTGGACGTCTGCAAGGTGACAGTTCTGGGTCTACAAAGCCAGGACGCCCCCACCGCCCCCTCCCCCAATCCGGGCCCCCAACACCCCCACGGTCGATTTCCCACCACCACTGAATGAGACCAGGCTCCGGGGCCGACCACACTCCACCATCGCTGCAGCCAACACCCTGCCGCCATTCCAAGAGTCCATGCCCCATCGGGCCTACAAAGCCAGGAGTCCCTGCCAACACCGCCCTGGCCTCCCCACAATGTCAGGAAGACGAAGAGAAGAAAAAGAACAAAAAAAGTCAAAAAGAGAGAGTGGGGGATAAAGAATGCGGCCGGCCTGGAGCGGATAGGCTCAGCCCAAACCTGCACCTCGCTCGCCGCGAGAGCATAGGCACTGGACAGAGCTGTGTCCGGCACATCCCAGTGTTACTGCCACCAGCGGCATCCTCCTTCACCCGCCACTCTCCAGGCTTTAAAGGAAAGAAAATCAAGAAAAAAGGAAGAGCAAAAGTAAAAAGAAGAGAAATAAAGCCGACAGGGGCACATAAGCCCCTGCTATGCTGCTGTCATCTAAGACAAGGTCTGAATTACAGAATCCCCACAATGTGGAAACAAGCCCTTCGGCCCAACAAGTCCACACTGACCCTTCAAAGAGAAACCCACCCGGACCTGACCTGTACATCTTTGGACAGCGAGAGCAAACCCACGCAGCCATGTTGAGAATGTGCAAACTCCACACAGACAGACAGCTGAGGCTGGAATCAAACCCAGGTCCCTGGTGCTGTGAGGCAGCAGTGCTAACCACTGAGCCACACCTGATTAGTCAGTGAAAGGCAGGCTGAAGCTATGCCAAGGCTAGCATTATTTCAGACAGCAGTTGGGAACCAGCCACATGGCTAGGTGTCTGGAGTCACATGTAGGCAGCAGATTTTCTTCCCTATGGGGGGCTGTTTTTGCAACAATCATAACTCTGACTCTATGAGGAAAGGAGCAATAATTAATTCCATTTTTGGTGAACTCAAGGTTCACCATCTACTGGAGAGAGATTTGAACTCATGCCCTCTGAGCTTAAGCCCGGGTTCTGCATTATTTAGGAGACAGTGAGGTCTGCAGACGCTGGAGATCAGAGTTGAGAGTGTGTTGCTTGAAAAGCACAGCAGGTCAGACAGCATCTGAGGAGCAGGAGAATCGACGTTTCGGGCAGAAGCCCTTCATCAGGAATGCCCATCTTCAGGTACGGTCACTGACTCAGTTCTCAAAGCTGATGTGAAGATCAACCCATTTGAGATTAAAGATTCAAACCGCTCCTCATTAGAAGAGGTATTGATCATTACATGCTCTGGAGAAGTAGAAGATGATTAATCCTTTACTTTGGGATCATCTGTTCAGGTCCCAAGCTGTTCCATTTCAAGATATCTTCAAACCAACCTGCTTGGCCATCATAGAATCCCTACAGTGGGGAAACAAGCCCTTTGACCCAACATGTCCACACTGACCCTCTGAAGACTAACCCAACCAAACCATCCCTGAGCACTATGTGCAATTTAGCATGGCCAATTCGCCTAACCTGCACATCTTCGCATTGAGGGAGGAAACCCACATGGACACAGAATGTGCAAACTCCACACAGACAGTTACCCAAGGCTGGAATTGAACCTGGGTCCCTGGCACTTTGAGGCAGCCGGGCTAACCACTGAGCCACCGTGGCACCTGAATGTTTTTGCACAACTCTGGAATGGTTGGGACTTGAATCCAGGCTTCCTGCCTCACAGGAGAGGCATTACTGCTGCACCACACGGTCTTTCACTCAACACCATTGATCACAATGCATCTTTGACTGCATACCTCTACCCGGAGTTGCTGTGGCTCCAACCTTCTAGCAGAGCCCCGGTCACATGATGATTGTGCTCACAGTTATACCACAGTCTACCTCAGAGGCCAATCTTGTACCTTCATTGAACCTCTATCGCTACGTCTAATGTGTGAATTTGGGTGTCCACCCCAGTCTGTGAAGCTAAAGCTCCTGCCCCAGCCCCTGTCACATCAAAAGTCTGGGACAGACCAGAGACAGGCCATTGCCTTAGAGTGGCCAGAAGACAGGGAGATAGTCGCTGGCTTTGGTAGGGGAAGAACACATAGGGAGACCCCTGCAACGGAGGGGGCACAGTGGTCCATCCCTCATGGGCATTGCAGCCATGATCTGCTGAGTCCAGCATAATGGCGATCTGCCTTGGTGTCTCTAGTAGTAGTGGACCCGGCCTGGGATTCCAACGCTGTCTTTCATGTTGGATTTCTGCATCAATGGAGAATGTGATTCCTGTCTTGTCCTCAACTTTGGGAACCCATGGGCCCTAAATTCAACAAAGTTGGACCTTGTCTTAATTTTTAAAAGAATATTATTTCTGTTATTAATATAGGTGCTCAACTTCAAACATTTTTCACTTATAAAATTTGTAAAAATACAAGTGACAATAAATGACTCTTCACGTTAAAGCTGAGCAGGAGACTCAACTACAAGACAGTGTAGGGTTTGTGTAAAGATTAGATTAGATTACTTACAGTGTGGAAACAGGCCCTTCAACCCAACAAGTCCACACCGACCCGCCGAAGCGCAACCCACCCATACCCCTACATTTACCCCTTATCTAACACTACGGGCAATTTAGCATGGCCAATTCACCTGACCCGCACATCTGACCTACAAAAGTAAAGACTTTTGGATAATGTTACAAAGTGTCGGATGCCATGTTATGGCTGACCCTCTTGCCTTTATATGGCAAATAGTGGGATCAAAGACAAGTTTTCTTTATTCATTCACAGGATGAGATGTCACTGACTAGGCCAGCATTTATTGCCATCCCTAATTACCGAGAGGGCAGTTAAGAGTCAATCACATTGCTGTGGGTCTGGAGTCACGTGTAGGCCAGTCCAGGTAAGGATGGCAGTTTCCTTCCCTAATGGACATTGGATGGGTTTTTCTAACAATCATTGCCAACATTTAGACTCTTATTTCCAGACATGTCATGGAATTTGAAATCCACCATGGCGGGATTCCAAACCGTGTATCCGGAACATTACCTGGATCCCTGGATTAACAATTCACCTAAAATATCATTCGGCCACTACATACCCCAACTACCTTGGACCAAACATCTTGGTACGGAATCAAGGCTAATGGTCCCTCTGATGGAATGCTGGACTGTCCGACTGGTGAGACACACATCCTTCTCAGGTCGAAGGCAGGGTTCCTTGTCTTTCAGAGTAAAATTCTCCCGAGGGGGCATTTATTCTTCTAACTCCCTCTCACCTCCATTCATGACTACGTTGCCACCATTTTGTCAGCAGCAACCACAAATCAGGAGCTTCCGAAGAGCTGACGTTAACAGGATGGGCTGAATGGTCTTCCATGCGGCAAACATCAATCCAAGCACCATGGCAGAGGATTACGTCAGGTCAATGTGGCATGGGACATGTGCCCTCTCAAAAAATTAGTTTCACTTTTCAGTTTCTGGTGACAGACTGGTTAAGAGTGGCAGACAGAAATGAATGTTTGAACAATTGCAAGAGAATGCCAAAAGATTCAAGTTTCGGGTCGAATCATTTGTTAATTGTGTGGCTTATCCTAACCACAGTGTTGCCACTTACAGACTGGGGGGTTTTCAGTGACTTAATTTCGATCCATCGAAGGCAACCAGCCAACATGATGGGGGAGAAATGCGTGGAGTTTCACTCTGTGTTGCTGTGAGTGAGGTCCTCCTATAGAAAGGCCAGTTTCCAAATGTGTAACAACAATGCAGAAAGGATGAAGAAATGAAAAGCAAATGAAGACTGATAAAGCCTAATAAAAACCAGCCTTCCAGCCACCAGGACATTTCGTTCTTGAGGTGTTCCACTGTTACAGTGTCGGAAACACTGCCATCAACTTGCTCACAGCAAGCTCCCACAAGCAACAACGTGGGAAGGACCACTGCAGTGATGGGTGATTTTTTTTTTGGGATCAATATTGGTCGGGTGCCATAAAGAATTTCTCTGCTCTTCTTCACAACAATGTTGACGGTTCTCTTAAATCTTCCTCACAGGTCAGATTGAAGACTCATCTAAAGAGTGGTCCCACTGACAGTGCAGCACTCCCACAGCACTGACCATCTGACAGTGCAGCATTGCCACAGTACTGACCATCTAACAGAGCAGCACTCCCTCAGTACTGACCATCTGACAGTGTGGCACTCCCTCAGTACTGACCATCTGACAGTGCAGCACTCCCTCAGCACTGACCCTCTGACAGTGCGGCACTCCCTCAGTACTGACTATCAGACAGTCTGGCACTCCCTCAGTACTGACCTTCCGATAGTGAGCCACTCCCTTAGTATTGACCCTCTGACTGTGTGACACTCCCTCAGGTCTGACCTTCCAACTGTGCAGCACCCATCTGGTACTGACCATCCGACAGAGTGTCATTCCTTCAGTACTGACCCTCTGACAGTGCGGCACTCCCTCAGTACTGACCATCTGACAGTGCGGCACTCCCTCAGTACTGACCCTCTGACAGTGCGGCACTCCCTCAGTACTGACCCTCTGACAGTGCGGCACTCCCTCAGTACTGACCCTCTGACAGTCTGGCACTCCCTCAGTACTGACCCTCTGACAGTGCAGCACTCCCTCAGTACTGACCCTCTGACAGTGCGGCACTCCCTCAGTACTGACCCTCTGACAGTGCGGCGCTCCCTCAGTACTGACCCCCTGACAGCGCGGCACTCCCTCAGTACTGACCCTCTGACAGTGCGGCACTCCCTCAGTACTGACCCTCTGATAGTGCGGCACTCCTTCAGTACTGACCCGCTGACAGTGCAGCACTCCCTCAGTACTGACCCTCTTATAGTGCAGCACTCCCTCTGTACTGACTCTCTGACAGAGTGTCATTCCCTCAGTACTGACCCTCTGACAGTGCAGCACTCCCTCAGTACTGACTCTCTGACAGAGCGTCACTCCCTCAGTACTGACCCTCTGACAGTGCAACATTCCCTCAATACTGACCCTCTGACAGAGCGTCATTCCTTCAGTACTGACCCGCTGATAGATCAGCACTCCCTCAGCATTGACCCTCTGACAGTGTAGCACTCCCTCTGACCATGTGGCACTCCCTCAGCATTGACCCTCCAACAGTGCGGCACCCCCTCAGTACTAACTCTCCGACAGTGCGGCACTCTCTCAGTACTGACCCTCCGACAGTGCGGCATCAATGGTCACAGGTGAGGTACTGGAAGACTGGAGGTTGGCTAACGTGGTGCCACTATTTAAGAAGGGTGGTAAGGACAAGTCAAGGAACTATAGACCGGTGAGCCTGACCTCGGTGGTGGGCAAGTTGTTGGAGGGGATCCTGAGGGACAGGATGTACATGTATTTGGAAAGGCAAGGACTGATTAGGGATAGTCAACGTGGCTTTTGCATGGGAAATCATGTTTCACAAACTTGGTTGAGTTTCTTGAAGAAGTAACAAAGAGGTTTGATGAAGGCAGAGAGGTAGATATGATCTGTATTAACTTCAGTAAGGCGTTCGACAAGATTCCCCATGGGAGATTGGGTGGCAAGGTTAGATCTCACAGAATACAGGGAGAACTAGCCATTTGGATACAGAACTGGCTCAAAGGTAGAAGACAGAGGGTGGTGGTGGAGGGTTGTTTTTCAGACTGGAGGCCTGTGACCAGTGGAGTGCCACAAGGATCGGTGCTGGGCCCTCTACTTTTTGTCATTTGCATAAATGATTTGTTTGTGAGCACAAGAGGTATGGTTAGTAAGTTTGCAGATGACATCAACAGTGGACTGCGAAGAGGGTTACCTCAGATTACAACAGGATATTGATCAGATGGGCCAGTGGGCTGAGAAGTGGCAGTTGGAGTTTAATTCAGGTAAATGCGAGGTGCTGCATTTTGGGAAAGAAAATTTTAGCAGGACTTATACACTTAATGTTAAGGTCCTAGGGAGTCTTGCTGAAATAAGAGACCTTGGAGTGCAGGTTCATAGCTTCTTGAAAGTAGAGTCACAGATAGATAGGATAGTGAAGAAGGTGTTTGGTATGCTTTCCTTTATTGGTCAGAGTATTGAGTACAAGAGTTGGGAGATCATGTTGCGGCTGTACAGGGCATTGGTTAGGCCACTGTTGGAATATTGCATGCGTTTCTGGTCTCCTTCCTATC